>NC_091011.1:805000-807500 GCF_041146395.1 Eulemur rufifrons
ATCCACGGGCCCATACCCAGAGTCCGATACAGTAGGTTCCCGGGTACAATCCCAGCCCCCTAACCTCCCCCCAGCCTAATGCCGACAGGGCCCGTGCGCTAAGCATAAATGATACCTTTAACAGATAACCCTAACCCTGAACATGGCACCTAACCCTGTTCCTATTTCTCCCCTTAACACGTAAACCTCACCGTGAGCCTAACTTTAACCTCTTAACGTAACGTTAATGCATAACCCATTCCCTGAGAACATCCCCTATCCCATAATTCTAACCCTATCTCCTAGTCATAACTGTAACACCTAATCCTAACCCTAATTCTCCACCGCTAAGCCTAACCGTAACGCTGCCTACAACCCTAACACTGACAGGAACCCTTAGTTCTAACCCCAACGCTATGCCTAACAAAAGCCCTAACCCTTCACCCTTCACCCTAACCCGTGAGCATTACCCTAACCTTTAACCGTAATCCTAATCCTAACCATTAAACCTAACCCTAGCTCTTAAAGCTAACCCTAAACCTTACCCTCACGACCAGACCTAACCCTGACACTAACCTAACACCTAACCCTAACCAGAACCCCTAAAGCTAACCCTAACCCTGAACCCTAAACCTAACCCTAACACTGAACCTTCACTATATCCCTAACCCCTAAGCCTAATCCTAACTGTTAACCCTCACCCTAACACTTAAACTGGACCATAACACTAAACATTAACCCTAACACTAAACTTTAACCCTAACCATAAGCCCAACACTTAACCCTAATCCTATCCCCTAACCCTAAGCCCTAACCCTAAACCTAACCCTAACCCCAACCCTAACCCTTAATCTTGACCCTTACCATTAACCCTCACACTAACCCTAATCCTAATCTTTAACCATAAAGCTAACACTGAAGCCTAACCCTGTGCCAAACGCTAAACCCAAACCTTAACCCTAACCCTGAAACTTAACCATAAACCTAACTGTAACTGTTACACCTAACACTAACCTCTAACCCTAGCCCCTAACCCTAAGACCCCACCTTAACACTAACCCTGACCCTAAACATTATCATAATCCTACCCCTAAATCTAATTCTCGGACTTCTTGCTTTCTTAGAGTTTAGAAAGCCTAAAATCCTCCCATGCCATGAGTAAAAGGGGGCTCTGCAGCTGTCTCTTGCATGAAACCAGGAGCCCATACCTAGCGTATGATAGAGTGGGTTCCCGGGGACAATCCCATCCCCCTAACCCCAGCCCCCCGCCCAGTGCAGACAGGGCCTGTACGCTAAGTATAAACACTACCCCTAACAGATAACCCTCACCCTGAACATAGCACCTGACCCTGATCCTATTGCTCACCTTAAAACATAAACCTCCCCGTAACCCTAACTTATCCCCTTATCTTAACCTTAATGCATAACACCCTGAGAAGAAGCCCTATCCCATAATTCTAATCCTAACCCCTAGCCATAACCGTAACACCTCATCCCTAATTCTAAAATGCCAACCCTAACCTTCACCCTGCCAACAACCCTAACCCTAACCCTAACCCCTAACCCTAAGCCCTCACCCTATCACTAATCTTCATCCCTAAACCGTACCGTAATCCTAACCCTAAATCTAATTCTCAGACTTGCTTTCTCAGAGTTTTGAAAGCCTACAATCCTACTAAGCCATGCATGAAAGCCCGCTCTGCCACAGTGTCCTGCATGAAACCCAGAGGCCCATACACTGCGTACGATAGAGTGGGCTCCCAGCGACCATCACAGACCCCTAACTTCGCCTCCTAGTGCATACAGGGCCCGTGCCCTAAGCATAAACCCTACCCCACACCCATAACCTTAACCCAGAACATAACACCTAACCCTGATCCTACTGCTCACCTTAACACGTAAACCTCACCCTAACCCTAACTTAACCCCTTATCTTAACGATAATGCATGACACCCTGAGAACAAGCCCTATACCGTAATTCTAACCCTAACTCCTCGCCGTAACCATAACACCTAATCCCTAATTCTGAAACGCCAACCCTAACCTTAACCCTACCAACAACACTAACACTAACCCTAAAACCCTTACCCTAACCCTACGCCTAAAAATAACCCTAACCATTGATCCTTAGTCATAACCCCTAAAGCTTAACCCTAACCCTTAACGCTAATCCCAATCCTAACCATTAAACATAACCCTACTTAACCCTAACCCTAACCTATACGCTAATGCCTAGAGATCTAACCCCAACACTGACCTACAGTTAACACTAACCCTAACCCCTAATCCTAACCTTAAACCTGAACCATAAACCTAACCCTTAACCCTAACCCTATGCCTAACCCCCTAACCCTAACCCTAACTGTTAAGCCTCACCCTAACACTTAACCCTGACTCTAACCCTAAACCTTAACCCTAACCCTGAACCCTAACCCTAAGCCTAACCCTTAACCCTAACCCTATCCCTTAACCCTAACCCCTAACCCTAACGCTAACCCCAACCCTAAACCTAACCCTGGC
>NC_091011.1:825000-827500 GCF_041146395.1 Eulemur rufifrons
ACCCTCACAACTAGACCTAACCCTGACACTAACCTAACACCTAACCCTAACCAGAACCCCTAAAGCTAACCCTGAACCCTATCCCTAACCCTAGCAGTAAACTTTAACCCTAAACCGAAGCCCAACCCGTAACCCTAATCCTATCCTTTTACCCTAAAACTAACCCCTAAACCTAACCCCTATACCTCACCCTAACTCTAACCCCAATCCTAATTCTAACCATACCCATTCATAAAACACTAACTCCTAACCGCTAACCCTAACACTAACCAAAAACCCTAATCACTAATCCCTAACCCTAACGCTTAACCTTTACCCTAACCGTTAACCCTCACACTAAATCTTAACACTGACCCTAACCTTAACCTTTAACTCTAAGCCTAACCCTTAACCCTACAGGAAGGAAGACCCTTAATGCTAATGGGATCCCTTATCCCTAACCCTAAAACTACAGCTAAAAATAACCCTAACCTTTGATCCTTAAACCTAACCCCTAACACTTACTTTAACCCCTAACCCTAACCCTAATCCTAAGCATTAAACCTAACCCTATCTCTTAACCCTAACGCTAGCCCTTACCCTAACGCCTAGATCTAACCCTAAATCTAACCTACCGCCTAATCCTAACCTTAAGCCCTAATGCTAACTCTAACCCTGAACCCTAAACCTACCCATAACCCTTAACACTAACCCTAATCGTGAACCTTAACCCTGACCCTAAACATTACCCGCACCCAAGCATTTAACCTTGACCCTAACCCTAATCCTTAATGATAACCCTAACACTAAACCCTAACCCTAAGCCCAACACTTAACCCTAATCCTATCCCTTAACCCTAACCCTAATGCTAACCCCTAAACGTAACCCTAACCGTCACCAGTAATCCTAACCCTAACCTCTAACACAAACCATAGCACATAACTCTAACCCTAAAACTAACCCTAACACTAAACCCTAACTCTTAACCTTAACCCTAAGCGTTAACTCTCACGCTAACCTTTAATCCTAACCCTAATCCTAATCTTCAGCCCTAAACCTAACACTTAACCCTAACCCTGTACCAAACCCTAACCCCTCATCTTAATCCTAACCGTAAACCTCAACCCTAAACCAAAGTGTAACCGTTAAACCTAAGAGTAACCTTTAACCCTAACCCTAATCCCTCAACCTAAGCCCTCACCCTAACACTAAACTTCATCCTTAACCCTAACCATAATCCAACCCTACATCTCATTCTCAGACTTCTTGCTTTCTTAGAGTTTAGAAAGCTTCAATCCTCCCATGCCATGCGTGAAAGGAGGCTCTACCACTGTGTCCTGCATGAAACCCACGGGCCCATACCCAGAGTATGACAGAGTGGGTTCCCGGGTACAATCCCAGCTCCCTAAATTCCCCCCGCCCGCCTAATGCAGACAGGGCCCGTGCCCAAAGCATAAACAATACCTTTAACAGATAACCCTAACCCTGAATATAACACCCAACCCTGTTCCTATTTCTCCCCTTAACACGTAAACCTCACCGTGCACTTAACTTTAACCTCTTATCCTAACGTTAATGCATAACCCATTTCCTGAGAACAATCTCTATCCCATAATTCTAACCCTATCTCCTAGTCATCACTGTGACACCTAATCCCTAACCCTAATTCTAAACCGCTAACCCTAACCGTAACCCTACCTACATCCCTAACACTGACAGTAACCCTTACTTCTAACCCCAACGCTATGCCTAACAAAAACCCTAACCCTTGACCCTAACCGTTCACCTAACCCCTAAGCCTTACCCTAACCCTTAACCCTAATCCTAATCCTAACCATTAAACCTAACCCTAGCTCTTAAAGCTAACCCTAAACCTTACCATCACGACTAGACCTAACCCTGACACTAACTTAACACCTAACCCTAAACAGAACCCCTAAAGCTAACCCTGAACCCTATCCCTAACCCTAGCAGTAAACTTTAAACCTAAACCTAAGCCCAACCCGTAACCCTGATCCTATCCTTTTACCCTAAAACTAACCCCTAAACCTAACCCCTACACCTAACCCTAACTCTAACCCCAATCCTAATTCTAACCATACCCCTTCATAAAACACTAACTCCTAACCGCTAACCCTAACACTAACCAAAAACCCTAATCACTAATCCCTAACCCTAACGTGTAACCTTTACCCTAACCGTTAACCCTCACCCTAAATCTTAACACTGACCCTAACCTTAACCTTTAACTCTAAGCCTAACCCTTAACCCTACAGTAAGGAAGACCCTTAATGCTAATGGGATCCCTTATGCCTAACCCTAACACTACAGCTAAAAATAACCCTAACCTTGGATCCTTAAACCTAACCCCTAACACTTACTTTAACCCCAAACCCTAACCCTAATCTAAGCATTAAACCTAACCCTATCTCTTAACCCTAACGCTAACCCTTACCCTAACGCCTAGATCTAACCCTAAATCTAACCTACCGCCTAATCCTAACCTTAAGCCCTAATGCT
>NC_091011.1:832500-840000 GCF_041146395.1 Eulemur rufifrons
GCCCATACCCAGAGTATGATAGAGTGGGTTCCCGGGTACAATCCCAGCCCCCTAAACTCCCCCCGCCCGCCTAATGCAGACAGGGCCCGTGCGCTAAGCATAAACAATACCTTTAACAGATCACCCTAACCCTGAACATAACACCCAACCCTGTTCCTCTTTCTCCCCTTAACACGTAATCCTCACCGTGCGCCTAACTTTAACCTCTTATCCTAACGTGAATGCATAACCCATTTCCTGAGAACAACCCCTATCCCATAATTCTAACATTATCTCCTAGTCATCACTGTGACACCTAATCGCTAACCCTAATTCTAAACCGCTAACCCTAACCGTAACCCTACCTACAACCCTAACACTGACAGTAACCCTTACTTCTAACCCCAACGCTATGCCTAACAAAAACCCTAACCCTTGACCCTAACCCTTCACCCTAACCCCTAAGGCTTACCCTAACCCTTAACCCTAATCCTAATCCTAACCATTAAACCTAACCCTAGCTCTTAAAGCTAACCCTAAACCTTACCCTCAAGACTAGACCTAACCCTGACACTAACCTAACACCTAACCCTAACCAGAACCCCTAAAGCTAACCCTGAACCCTATCCCTAACCCTAGCAGTAAACTTTAACCCTAAACCTAAGCCCAACCCGTAACCCTAATCCTATCCTTTTACCCTAAAACTAACCCCTAAACCTAACCCCTATACCTCACCCTAACTCTAACCCCAATCCTAATTCTAACCATACCCCTTCATAAAACACTAACTCCTAACCGCTAACCCTAACACTAACCAAAAACCCTAATCACTAATCCCTAACCCTAACGCTTAACCTTTACCCTAACCGTTAACCCTCACACTAAATCTTAACACTGACCCTAACCTTAACCTTTAACTCTAAGCCTAACCCTTAACCCTACAGGAAGGAAGACCCTTAATGCTAATGGGATCCCTTATCCCTAACCCTAAAACTACAGCTAAAAATAACCCTAACCTTTGATCCTTAAACCTAACCCCTAACACTTACTTTAACCCCTAACCCTAACCCTAATCCTAAGCATTAAACCTAACCCTATCTCTTAACCCTAACGGTAGCCCTTACCCTAACGCCTAGATCTAACCCTAAATCTAACCTACCGCCTAATCCTAACCTTAAGCCCTAATGCTAACTCTAACCCTGAACCCTAAACCTACCCATAACCCTTAACACTAACCCTATCCGTGAACCTTAACCCTGACCCTAAACATTACCCGCACCCAAGCATTTAACCTTGACCCTAACCCTAATCCTTAATGATAACCCTAACACTAAACCCTAACCCTAAGCCCAACCCTTAACCCTAATCCTATCCCTTAACCCTAACCCTAATGCTAACCCATAACGTAACCCTCACCGTGACCAGTAAACCTAACCCTAACCTCTAACACAAATCATAGCACATAACTCTAACCCTAAAACTAACCCTAACACTAAACCCTAACTCTTAACCTTAACCCTAAGCGTTAACTCTCACGCTAACCTTTAATCCTAACCCTAATCCTAATCTTCAGCCCTAAACCTAACACTTAACCCTAACCCTGTACCAAACCCTAACGCCTCATCTTAATCCTAACCGTAAACCTCAACCCTAAACCAAAGTGTAACCGTTAAACCTAAGAGTAACCTTTAACCCTAACCCTAATCCCTAACCCTAAGCCCTCACCTTAACACTAAACTTCATCCTGAACCCTAACCATAATCCAACCCTACATCTCATTCTCAGACTTCTTGCTTTCTTAGAGTTTAGAAAGCTTCAATCCTCCCATGCCATGCGTGAAAGGAGGCTCTACCTCTGTGTCCAGCATGAAACCCACGGGCCCATACCCAGAGTATGACAGAGTGGGTTCCCGGGTACAATCCCAGCTCCCTAAACTCCCCCCGCCCGCCTAATGCAGACAGGGCCCGTGCGCAAAGCATAAACAATACCTTTAACAGATAACCCTAACCCTGAACATAACACCCAACCCTGTTCCTATTTCTCCCCTTAACACGTAAACCTCACCGTGCGCTTAACTTTAACCTCTTATCCTAACGTTAATGCATAACCCATTTCCTGAGAACAATCCCTATCCCATAATTCTAACCCTATCTCCTAGTCATCACTGTGACACCTAATCCCTAACCCTAATTCTAAACCGCTAACCCTAACCGTAACCCTACCTACATCCCTAACACTGACAGTAACCCTTACTTCTAACCCCAACGCTATGCCTAACAAAAACCCTAACCCTTGACCCTAACCGTTCACCTAACCCCTAAGCCTTACCCTAACCCTTAACCCTAATCCTAATCCTAACCATTAAACCTAACCCTAGCTCTTAAAGCTAACCCTAAACCTTACCCTCAAGACTAGACCTAACCCTGACACTAACCTAACACCTAACCCTAACCAGAACCCCTAAAGCTAACCCTGAACCCTATCCCTAACCCTAGCAGTAAACTTTAACCCTAAACCTAAGCCCAACCCGTAACCCTAATCCTATCCTTTTACCCTAAAACTAACCCCTAAACCTAACCCCTATACCTCACCCTAACTCTAACCCCAATCCTAATTCTAACCATACCCCTTCATAAAACACTAACTCCTAACCGCTAACCCTAACACTAACCAAAAACCCTAATCACTAATCCCTAACCCTAACGCTTAACCTTTACCCTAACCGTTAACCCTCACACTAAATCTTAACACTGACCCTAACCTTAACCTTTAACTCTAAGCCTAACCCTTAACCCTACAGGAAGGAAGACCCTTAATGCTAATGGGATCCCTTATCCCTAACCCTAAAACTACAGCTAAAAATAACCCTAACCTTTGATCCTTAAACCTAACCCCTAACACTTACTTTAACCCCTAACCCTAACCCTAATCCTAAGCATTAAACCTAACCCTATCTCTTAACCCTAACGGTAGCCCTTACCCTAACGCCTAGATCTAACCCTAAATCTAACCTACCGCCTAATCCTAACCTTAAGCCCTAATGCTAACTCTAACCCTGAACCCTAAACCTACCCATAACCCTTAACACTAACCCTATCCGTGAACCTTAACCCTGACCCTAAACATTACCCGCACCCAAGCATTTAACCTTGACCCTAACCCTAATCCTTAATGATAACCCTAACACTAAACCCTAACCCTAAGCCCAACCCTTAACCCTAATCCTATCCCTTAACCCTAACCCTAATGCTAACCCATAACGTAACCCTCACCGTGACCAGTAAACCTAACCCTAACCTCTAACACAAACCATAGCACATAACTCTAACCCTAAAACTAACCCTAACACTAAACCCTAACTCTTAACCTAAACCCTAAGCGTTAACTCTCACGCTAACCTTTAATCCTAACCCTAATCCTAATCTTCAGCCCTAAACCTAACACTTAACCCTAACCCTGTACCAAACCCTAACGCCTCATCTTAATCCTAACCGTAAACCTCAACCCTAAACCAAAGTGTAACCGTTAAACCTAAGAGTAACCTTTAACCCTAACCCTAATCCCTAACCCTAAGCCCTCACCTTAACACTAAACTTCATCCTGAACCCTAACCATAATCCAACCCTACATCTCATTCTCAGACTTCTTGCTTTCTTAGAGTTTAGAAAGCTTCAATCCTCCCATGCCATGCGTGAAAGGAGGCTCTACCTCTGTGTCCAGCATGAAACCCACGGGCCCATACCCAGAGTATGACAGAGTGGGTTCCCGGGTACAATCCCAGCTCCCTAAACTCCCCCCGCCCGCCTAATGCAGACAGGGCCCGTGCGCAAAGCATAAACAATACCTTTAACAGATAACCCTAACCCTGAACATAACACCCAACCCTGTTCCTATTTCTCCCCTTAACACGTAAACCTCACCGTGCGCTTAACTTTAACCTCTTATCCTAACGTTAATGCATAACCCATTTCCTGAGAACAATCCCTATCCCATAATTCTAACCCTATCTCCTAGTCATCACTGTGACACCTAATCCCTAACCCTAATTCTAAACCGCTAACCCTAACCGTAACCCTACCTACATCCCTAACACTGACAGTAACCCTTACTTCTAACCCCAACGCTATGCCTAACAAAAACCCTAACCCTTGACCCTAACCGTTCACCTAACCCCTAAGCCTTACCCTAACCCTTAACCCTAATCCTAATCCTAACCATTAAACCTAACCCTAGCTCTTAAAGCTAACCCTAAACCTTACCCTCAAGACTAGACCTAACCCTGACACTAACCTAACACCTAACCCTAACCAGAACCCCTAAAGCTAACCCTGAACCCTATCCCTAACCCTAGCAGTAAACTTTAACCCTAAACCTAAGCCCAACCCGTAACCCTAATCCTATCCTTTTACCCTAAAACTAACCCCTAAACCTAACCCCTATACCTCACCCTAACTCTAACCCCAATCCTAATTCTAACCATACCCCTTCATAAAACACTAACTCCTAACCGCTAACCCTAACACTAACCAAAAACCCTAATCACTAATCCCTAACCCTAACGCTTAACCTTTACCCTAACCGTTAACCCTCACACTAAATCTTAACACTGACCCTAACCTTAACCTTTAACTCTAAGCCTAACCCTTAACCCTACAGGAAGGAAGACCCTTAATGCTAATGGGATCCCTTATCCCTAACCCTAAAACTACAGCTAAAAATAACCCTAACCTTTGATCCTTAAACCTAACCCCTAACACTTACTTTAACCCCTAACCCTAACCCTAATCCTAAGCATTAAACCTAACCCTATCTCTTAACCCTAACGGTAGCCCTTACCCTAACGCCTAGATCTAACCCTAAATCTAACCTACCGCCTAATCCTAACCTTAAGCCCTAATGCTAACTCTAACCCTGAACCCTAAACCTACCCATAACCCTTAACACTAACCCTATCCGTGAACCTTAACCCTGACCCTAAACATTACCCGCACCCAAGCATTTAACCT
This sequence comes from Eulemur rufifrons, assembly GCF_041146395.1. Lineage (NCBI taxonomy): Eukaryota > Metazoa > Chordata > Mammalia > Primates > Lemuridae > Eulemur > Eulemur rufifrons. Next base: position 837,486 of record NC_091011.1, read on the forward strand.
TGACCCTAACCCTAATCCTTAATGATAACCCTAACACTAAACCCTAACCCTAAGCCCAACCCTTAACCCTAATCCTATCCCTTAACCCTAACCCTAATGCTAACCCATAACGTAACCCTCACCGTGACCAGTAAACCTAACCCTAACCTCTAACACAAACCATAGCACATAACTCTAACCCTAAAACTAACCCTAACACTAAACCCTAACTCTTAACCTTAACCCTAAGCGTTAACTCTCACGCTAACCTTTAATCCTAACCCTAATCCTAATCTTCAGCCCTAAACCTAACACTTAACCCTAACCCTGTACCAAACCCTAACGCCTCATCTTAATCCTAACCATAAACCTCAACCCTAAACCAAAGTGTAACCGTTAAACCTAAGAGTAACCTTTAACCCTAACCCTAATCCCTAACCCTAAGCCCTCACCTTAACACTAAACTTCATCCTGAACCCTAACCATAATCCAACCCTACATCTCATTCTCAGACTTCTTGCTTTCTTAGAGTTTAGAAAGCTTCAATCCTCCCATGCCATGCGTGAAAGGAGGCTCTACCTCTGTGTCCAGCATGAAACCCACGGGCCCATACCCAGAGTATGACAGAGTGGGTTCCCGGGTACAATCCCAGCTCCCTAAACTCCCCCCGCCCGCCTAATGCAGACAGGGCCCGTGCGCAAAGCATAAACAATACCTTTAACAGATAACCCTAACCCTGAACATAACACCCAACCCTGTTCCTATTTCTCCCCTTAACACGTAAACCTCACCGTGCGCTTAACTTTAACCTCTTATCCTAACGTTAATGCATAACCCATTTCCTGAGAACAATCCCTATCCCATAATTCTAACCCTATCTCCTAGTCATCACTGTGACACCTAATCCCTAACCCTAATTCTAAACCGCTAACCCTAACCGTAACCCTACCTACATCCCTAACACTGACAGTAACCCTTACTTCTAACCCCAACGCTATGCCTAACAAAAACCCTAACCCTTGACCCTAACCGTTCACCTAACCCCTAAGCCTTACCCTAACCCTTAACCCTAATCCTAATCCTAACCATTAAACCTAACCCTAGCTCTTAAAGCTAACCCTAAACCTTACCATCACGACTAGACCTAACCCTGACACTAAGCTAACACCTAACCCTAAACAGAACCCCTAAAGCTAACCCTGAACCCTATCCCTAACCCTAGCAGTAAACTTTAACCCTGAACCTAAGCCCAACCCGTAACCCTGATCCTATCCTTTTACCCTAAAACTAACCCCTAAACCTAACCCCTATACCTCACCCTAACTCTAACCCCAATCCTAATTCTAACCATACCCCTTCATAAAACACTAACTCCTAACCGCTAACCCTAACACTAACCAAAAACCCTAATCACTAATCCCTAACCCTAACGTGTAACCTTTACCCTAACCGTTAACCCTCACCCTAAATCTTAACACTGACCCTAACCTTAACCTTTAACTCTAAGCCTAACCCTTAACCCTACAGTAAGGAAGACCCTTAATGCTAATGGGATCCCTTATCCCTAACCCTAACACTACAGCTAAAAATAACCCTAACCTTGGATCCTTAAACCTAACCCCTAACACTTACTTTAACCCCAAACCCTAACCCTAATCTAAGCATTAAACCTAACCCTATCTCTTAACCCTAACGCTAACCCTTACCCTAACGCCTAGATCTAACCCTAAATCTAACCTACCGCCTAATCCTAACCTTAAGCCCTAATGCTAACTCTAACCCTGAACCCTAAACCTACCCGTAACCCTTAACACTAACCCTATCCGTGAACCTTAACCCTGACCCTAACCATTACCCGCACCCAAGCATTTAACCCTGACCCTAACCCTAATCCTTAATGATAACCCTATCACTAAACCCTAACCCTAAGCACAACACTTAAACCTAATCCTATCCCTTAACCCTAACCCTAATGCTAACCCCTAAACGTAACCCCAACGTCACCAGTAATCCTAACCCTAACCTCTAACACAAACCATAGCACATAACTCTAACCCTAAAACTAACCCTAACCCTAAACCCTAACACTTATCCTTAACCCTAAGCGTTAACTCTCACGCTAACCTTTAATCCTAACCCTAATCCTAATCTTCAGCCTAAACCTAACACTTAACCCTAACCCTGTACCAAACCCTAACCCCTCATCTTAATCCTAACCGTAAACCTCAACCCTAAACCAAAGTGTAACCGTTAAACCTAAGAGTAACCTTTAACCCTAACCCTAATCCCTAACCCTAAGACCTCACCCTAACACTAAACTTCATCCTTAACCCTAACCATAATGCAACGCTACATCTGATTCTCAGACTTCTTGCTTTCTTAGAGTTTAGAAAGCCTCAATCCTCCCATTCCATGCGTGAAAGGAGGCTCTACCACTGTGTCCTGCATGAAACCCACGGGCCCATACCTAGAGTATGATAGAGTGGGTTCCCGGGTACAATCCCAGCCCCCTAAACTCCCCCCGCCCGCCTAATGC
>NC_091011.1:845000-1022500 GCF_041146395.1 Eulemur rufifrons
GCTAACCCTAACCGTAACCCTACCTACAACCCTAACACTGACAGTAACCCTTACTTCTAACCCCAACGCTATGCCTAACAAAAACCCTAACCCTTGACCCTAACCCTTCACCCTAACCCTTAAGCCTTACCCTAACCCTTAACCCTAATCCTAATCCTAACCATTAAACCTAACCCTAGCTCTTAAAGCTAACCCTAAACCTTACCGTCACGACTAGACCTAACCCTGACACTAACCTAACACCTAACCCTAACCAGAACCCCTAAAGCTAACCCTGAACCCTATCCCTAACCCTAGCAGTAAACTTTAACCCTAAACCTAAGCCCAACCCGTAACCCTAATCCTATCCTTTTACCCTAAAAGTAACCCCTAAACCTAACACCTAAACCTCACCCTAACTCTAACCCCAATCCTAATTCTAACTATACCTTTTCATAAAACACTAACTCCTAACCGCTAACCCTAACACTAACCAAAAACCCTAATCACTAATCCCTAACCCTAACGCTTAACCTTTACCCTAACCGTTAACCCTCACCCTAAATCTTAACACTGACCCTAACCTTAACCTTTAACTCTAAGCCTAACCCTTAACCCTACAGTAAGGAAGACCCTTAATGCTAATGCTATCCCTTATCCAACCCTAACACTACAGCTAAAACTAACCCTAACCTTTGATCCTTAAACCTAACCCCTAACACTTACTTTAACCCCAAACCCTAACCCTAATCCTAAGCATTAAACCTAACCCTATCTCTTAACCCTAACGCTAGCGCTTACCCTAACGCCTAGATCTAACCCTAAATCTAACCTACCGTCTAATCCTAACCTTAAGCCCTAATGCTAACTCTAAACATAAACCTACCCGTAACCCTTAACACTAACCCTATCCGTGAACCTTAATCCTGACCCTAACCATTACCCGCACCCAAGCATTTAACACAGACCCTAACCCTAATCCTTAATGCTAACCCTAACACTAAACCCTAACCCTAAGCCCAACACTTATCCCTAATCCTAAACCTTAACCCTAACCCTAATGCTAACCCCTAAACGTAACCCTAACCGTGACCAGTAAACCTAACCCTAACCTCTAACACAAACCATAGCACATAACTCTAACCCTAAAACTAACCCTAAACCCTAACCCTAACCCTAGCCCTAATCCTAACCCCTAACCCTAACCCCTAACCCTAACCCTAACCCTAAACCCTAACCCTAACCCTACCCTAAACCTAACCCCTAACCCTAACCCTAACCCCTAACCCTAACCCTAACCCCTAACACTAACCCTAACCCCTAACCCCTAACCCTAACCCTAACCCCTAACCCTAACCCCAACCCCAACCCCAACCCCAACCCTAACCCAACCCTAAACCTAACCATAACCCTAACCCCTAACCCTAACCCCTAACCCTAACCCATATCCACTACCCCTACCCCTACCCCTACCCCCTAATCCTACACCTAGCCCTAGCCCTAACCCTAACCCTAACCCCTACCAATACCCGTAACCCCTAAGGCAACCCCTAACCCTAACCCTAACCCCTAACCCTAACCCTAACCCTAACCCCGAACTCAACCCCAACCCTAACCCTAACCCTAACCACTAACCCCTAACCCTGACCCTGACCCTGACCCTCAGCCTAACCCCTAACCCTAACCCTAACCCCTAACCCTACCCCTACCCCTACCCCTACCCTAACCCTAACCCTAACCCAACCCTACCCCTAACACTAACCCAACCCTAACCCTAACCCTAACCCGAACCCTAATCCTAACTCTAACCCCTAACCCTAACCCTAACCCTGACCCCTAACCCTAACCCTAACCCCAACCCCAACCCTAACCCTAACCCCCTAACCCTAACCCTAACACTAACCCCTAACCCTAACCCTAACCCCTAACCCTAATCCCTACCCCTGACCCTGACCCTGACCCTAACCCCTAACCCTAACCCTAACTCTAACCCTGAACCCTAAACCTACCCGGAACCCTTAACACTAACCCTATCCGTGACCCTTAACCCTGACCCTAACCATTACCCGCATCCAAGCATTTAACCCTGACCCTAATCCTAAACCTTAATGCTAACCCTAACACTAAAGCCTAACCCTAAGCCCAACACTTATCCCTAATCCTATCCCTTAACCCTAACCTTAACCCTAATGCTACCCCCTAAACGTAACCCTATCCGTGACCAGTGAACCTAACCCTAACCTCTAACACAAACCATAGCACATAACTCTAACCCTAAAACTAACCCTAACCCTAACCCTAAACCCTAACTCTTAATATTAACCCTAAGTGTTATCTCTCACGCTAACCTTTAATCCTAACCCTAATCCTAATCTTCAACCCTAAACCTAACACTTAACCCTAAACCTGTACCAAACCCTAACCCCTCATCTTAACCCTAACCGTAAACCTCAACCCTAAACCAAAGTGTAACCGTTAAACCTAAGAGTAACCTTTAACCCTAACCCTAATCCCTAACCCTAAGCCCTCACCCTAACACTAAACTTCATCCTTAACCCTAACCAGAATCCTAACCCTAAATCTAATTCTCAGAGTTCTTGCTTTCTTAGAGTTTAGAAAGCCTGCAATCCTCCCATGCCATGCATGAAAGGAGGCTCTAACACTGTGTCCTGCATGAAACCCACGGGCCCATACCCAGGGTATGATAGAGTGGTTTCCCGGGTACAAGCCCAGCCCCCTAAACTCCCCCCGCCCGCCCAATGCAGACAGGGCCCGTGCGCTAAGCATAAACAATACCTTTAACAGATAACCCTAACCCTGAACATAACACCCAACCCTGTTCCTATTTCTCCCCTTAACACGTAAACCTCACCGTGCGCCTAACTTTAACCTCTTATCCTAACGTTAATGCATAACCCATTTCCTGAGAACAACCCCTATCCCATAATTCTAACCCAATCTCCTAGTCATCACTGTGACACCTAATCCCTAACCCTAATTCTAAACCGCTAACCCTAACTGTAACACTACCTACAACCCTGACACTGACAGTAAACCTTACTTCTAACCCCAACGCTATGCCTAACAAAAACCCTAACCCTTCACCCTAACCCCTAAGCCTTACCCTAACCCTTAACCCTAATCCTAATCCTAACCATTAAACCTAACCCTAGCTCTTAAAGCTAACCCTAAACCTTACCCTCACGACTAGACCTAACCCTGACACTAACCTAACACCTAACCCTAACCAGAACCCCTAAAGCTAACCCTCAACCCTATCCCTAACCCTAGCAGTAAACTTTAACCCTAAACCTAAGCCCAACCCGTAACCCTAATCCTATCCTTTTACCCTAAAACTAACCCCTAAACCTAACCCCTATACCTCACCCTAACTCTAACCCCAATCCTAATTCTAAACATACCCCTTGATAAAACACTAACTCCTATCCGCTAACCCTAACACTAACCAAAAACCCTAATCACTAATCCCTAACCCTAATGCTTATCCTTTACCCTAACTGTTAACCCTCACCCTAAATCTTAACACTGACCCTAACCTTAACCTTTAACTCTAAGCCTAACCCTTAACCCTACAGTAAGGAAGACCCTTAATGCTAATGGGATCCCTTATCCCTAACCCTAAAACTACAGCTAAAAATAACCCTAACCTTTGATCCTTAAACCTAACCCCTAACACTTACTTTAACCCCAAACCCTAACCCTAATCCTAAGCATTAAACCTAACCCTATCTCTTATCCCTAACGCTAACCCTTACCCTAACGCCTAGATCTAACCCTAAATCTGACCTACCGCCTAATCCCAACCTTAAGCCCTAATGCTAACTCTAACCCTGAACACTAAACCTACCCGTAACCCTTAACACTAACCCTATCCCTAATCCCCTTACCCTAACTGTGTTAACCCTAACCCTCAACCCTGACCCTAACCTTAAACCTTAATCCTAACCATGCGTGAGATGAGCCTCTGCCTTTGTCCTGCGTGACTGTTCAAGCCCAACACCCAGGGTACGATGAAGTGGGGACACAGCCTTGCTCCACACCCACAGTGCCCCGTACGTTAGACAGGGCCCGTGCCCTAACACACACCGTTAAACGTAAGCCCTAACCCTATCACTAAACGAAACCCTTCGTAAGCCCTGAATCTAACTCCTAACAGTAACCCTAATCCCTGACCCTTACTCTTGCCTCTCACCCTAAACCTAAACCCAACCACTAAACATAATCCTAATCTCTAACCCTAACAGTAATCCTAACCCTAATTCTAACCTAAAACTCTAACCCCTAAATCTAATCCTAGTCCCTAACACCTAACCTTACCCTAAACCGAATTCCAATTCTCAGACTTTTTCAATTCAAAAACTTAAAAAAGCCTAGAATCCACCAATGCCGTGTCTGAGATGAGCGTCCGCCCCTATGTCCTGCATGACAGGCAGGCGCCAATGCCCAGGGTACTATGGAGTGGAGTCCTGGGGTCTGTAGTCTTGCTAAACTCCAGTTTGGAAGAATTGCTATAGTCATATATAGGGATGCTTACATTTACTTATAGAAAGCAACTATTGGTGTGTGATTTGTAGGCTTGCCTTACTCTAGTTTGGATGAAGAAGCTGAATCATATATAGGAATATTAGCTTTGAGTTAGAGGAAGCATCTATGGGGGGTGCTTTTTTGGCTTGTTAAACTCTGGTTTGGAAGAAGTTCGAGAGTCTTATATAGGAACGATATCATTCATTCAGAGAAAGCAATTATAGGGAGTTGGTTTGTAGGCTTGCTAAGCTCTAGTTTGGAGGAAGGCGAGAGTCATATATAGAACGCTTACGTTCACATAAAGCGTCTACGGGGGGACGGATTCTAGGCTTCCTAAACTCTAGCTTGGAAAAAGAGGACAGTTATGTATAGGAACTCTCGGCGGGGGATTTGTAGCATTGCTAAAATCTTAGATTGGAAAAGTTGCGAGTCATACATAGGAATGTTAACATTCACTCAATGAAAGCAACTATAAGGGGTGCTTTCCAGGCTGGCTACACTCTAATTTGGAAAAAGTGCGACAGTCATATATAGGAAGGCTTATATTCACTCAGACAAAGCAATTATGTGTAGGTGTATAGTAGGCATGCTAACTCTAGTTTGGAAAATTTCGAGAGCCATGTATATAAGAAAGCTTACAGTAACTTAGAGAAAGCAACGAACAGGGGTGGAGTGTAGACTTGCTAAACTCTAGTTTGGAGGAAGTGCCACAGTCATATATAGGAACGCTTAAATTCATTCAGAGAAAACAGCTGTTGGGGATTTGTTTGTAGACTTATTCAACTCTAGTTTGGAAGAAGTGCGAGAGACATATATAGGAATGTTTACATTGACTCAAAGAAAGCAACTATGGGGGAGTGTTATTTTGGCATGCCAGATGCTAGTTAGGAAGAAGTACAAGACTCATATATAGGAACGCTTACATTCACACAGCGAGAGCAACTACGGAGTAGTGTCAGGTAGACATATTAAAGTCTAGCTTGGGAGAAGTTCCAGAGTCCTATATAGGAAAGGTAACAGCCACTTTGAAAAAGCAAGTCTTGGCGGGTGGTTTGTAGGCCTGCAAAACCTTGTTTTGGTTGAAGTATGAGAATCATATATGAGAACGCTTACATTCACTCAGAGAAAGCAACGATGGGGTTGTTTGTAGGCTTACTAAACTGCAGTTTAGAAGAAGCACGAGAATCACATATAGGAGCACATACATTTTGACGCACTGAAAGTAACTATGGGGTGGTGTTTTATAGGCATGCTAAACTCTAGTTTGGATGAAGTTTGAGAATCACATATAAGAAAGCTTAGAGTCACTTAGAGAAAGCAAATCTCTGGGTGTGGAATGTAGGCCTGCTAAACTCTCTTTTGGTTTAAGAGTGAGAGTCATATATGGGAAGGCTTACATTCCCTCAGAGAAAGCAACGACGGCGTGGTGGTTTGTAGGCATACTAAACTCTAGTTTGGAAGCAGTAGGAGAATGATATATGGGAACGCTTACATTCGCGTAGAGAAAGCAATTATGGGGTGGCGTTTTTGTAGCCATGCTAATCTCTAGTTTGGAAGAAGTTAAGGAGTAATATATAGGAAAGGGTACAGTCATAGAAACCAACTCTCGGGGGATGTTTTGTACACCTGCAAAACTCCAGTTTGGAAGAAGGGGGAGAGTCATATTGGGGACCGCGTGCATTCACTCAGAGAAATCAACGATGGGATTGTGATTTGTAGGCATAGTCAACTCTAGTTTGGAAGAAGTACGAGAATCGTATATAGGAAAGCTTACCTTCACGCAGAGAAAGCAACTATGGAGTGATGTTTGTATGCCTACTAAAATATAGTTTGGAGGAAGTTCGAGAGCCATATCTGGGAAGCTTACAGTCACTTAGAGAAAGCAACTCTCGGGGGTGTTTCGTAGGCCTGCTAAACTCTATTTTCAATGAAGTGTTAGAATAATATATGGGAACTCAGTGAAAGCAACGTTGTGGTTGTGGTTCCTAGGCATACTAACCTGTAATTTGGAAGAAGCAAGAGAATCACATGTAGAACCGCTTACATTCCGGCACCGAATGCAACTATGGGGTGGTGTTTTGTAGGGTGCAAAACTCTAGTTTGGACGAAGTTTGAGAGTCATATATAGGAAAGTTTAAAGTCACGTAGAGAAAGCAACTCTCTGGGTGTGGAATGTAGAGTTATTTTGGTTGAAATAGTTATTTTGGTTGAAGTGTGAGAGTCATATATGGGAACGCTTACATTCACTCAGAGAAAACAACGTTTGGGTGGTGGTTTGTAGGGCATACTAAACTGTAGTTTGGAAGAAGTACGAGAGTCCTATATAGGAACACTTACATTCACACAGAGAAAGCACTTATGGCATCAGGTTTTGTAGGCATGCTAAACTGCAGTTTGGAAGAAGTTGGAGAACCTTATACAGGAAAGATTACCGTCACCTAGGGAAAGCAACTCTCGGGAGATTTTTTTTGTACACATGCTAAACTCTAATTTCGATGAAGTGTGAGAGTCAAACATGGGACCGCTTACATTCCCTCAGAGAAACAACACTGGGGTGATTTTTGTAGGCATACTAAATAGTTTGGAAGAAGTACGAGAATGATATTTGGGAAGGCTTACATTCACACAGAGAAAGCAACTACGGGGTGGTGTTTTGTAAGCATGCTATAGTTTGGAAGAATTTCTAAACCTGAACAGTCACTTAGAGAAAGCAACTCTTGGTGGGTGATTTTTAGGTCTGCTAAATTGTATTTTGAAAGAAGTATCAGAGTCATATATACTAATGCTTACATTCATGCAAAGAAAAAACCATGGGGTGATGTTTTGTGGGCATGTTAACCTGTAGTTTGGAAGAAGTTGGAGAGTCTTATTTAGGAAAGCTTACAGTCACCTAGAGAAAGTAACTCTCGGGAGAGCCTTTCTTGGCCTGCTAAACTCTACTTTGCATCAATTGTGAGAGTCAAACATGGGAATGCTTTCATTCATTCAGAGAACGCAACGTTTGGGTGGTGGTTTGTAGGCATTCTAAACTGTATTTTGGAGGAAGTATGAGAGTCATGTATATGAACGCTTACATTCAGGCAGAGAAAGCAACTCTGGGGTCGTATTTTGTTGGCATGCTAAACTGTGGTTTGGAAGAAGTTCGAGAGTCTTATATAGGAAAGATTACAGTGACACAGAGAAAACAACTCTCGGAAGTTTATTGGTAGGCCTGCTAAACTCTAACTTGGATGAAATGTGAGAACACTTGCATTCATTCACTCAGAGAAAGAAACATGGTGATGGTTTGAAGGCATAATAACTGTAGTTGGGAAGAAGTAGGAGAGTCATATATATGAACCGTTACATTCACGCAGAGAACGCAACTGTGCGGTGACGATGTATGCATGTTAATCTGTAGTTTGGAGGAAGTGCGAGAGTCATATCTGGGGAAAATTACAGTCACTTAGGGAAAGGAACCATCCTGGGTTGGTTTGTAGATCTGCTAAATTCTATTTTGGAAACAGAGTGTGAGTCATATATGGGAACGCTTATGTTCACTCATAGAAAGCAACCACTGCGTGGTGTTTTGTTGGCATGGTGTAGTTTGAAAGAAGTTGGAGATTCTTATATAGGAAAGTTTACACTCACCTAGAGAAAGCAACTCATGGGGTGTTGTTTGTAGGCCTGCTAAACTCTAATTTAGATGAAGTGAGAGAGGCATATATATGAACGCTTATATTGATGCAGAGAAAGCAACTATGGGGTGGTGTTTTGTAGGCATGCTAAAATATAATTTGGAAGAAGTTCGAAAACAGACAGTCACTTAGAGAAAGCCACTCTCGGCGGTTGATTTTTCGGTGTGCTAAATTGTATTTTGAAAGAAGCACCAGAGTCATATATACAAACGCTTACATTCATGCAGAGAAAGCAACTCTGGGGTGGTGTTTTCTAGCCATGCTAAACTCTAGTTTGGACGAAGTTTGAGAATCACATATAAGAAAGCTTAGTCGCTTAAAGCAAATCTCTGGGTGTGGAATGTAGGCGTGCTAAACTCTATTTTGGTTTCAGAGTGAGAGTCATATATGGGAAGGCTTACATTCGCTCAGAGAAAGCAACGATGGTGTGGTGGTTTGTAGGCATACTGAACTCTAGTTTGGAAGAAGTAGGAGAATGATATATGGGAACGCTTACATTCATGCAGAGAAAGCAATTATGGGGTGGTTTTTTTGTACCCATGCTAACCTCTAGTTTAGAAGAAGTTATATAGGAAAGCGTACACTCATTTATAGAAACCAACTTTCGTTGGATGGACGGTAGGCCTACAAAACTCTACTTTGGAAGAAGGGGGAGAGTCATATTGGGGCCACGTACATTGACTCGGAGAAATCAATGATGGGGTTGTGGTTTGTAGGCATACTAAACTCTAGTTTGGAAGAAGGACGAGAATCATATATAGGAACGCTTACATTCATGCAGAGAAAGCAACTATGGAGTGATGTTTGTATGCCTACTAAACGATAGTTTAGAGGATGCTCGAGAGTCATATCTGGAAAGCTTACAGTCATTTAGAGAAAGCAACTCTCTGGGGATGGTTCGTAGGCCTGCTAAACTCTATTTTCAATGAAGTGTTCGAATCATATACAGGAACGCTTACATTCACTCAGAGAAAGCAACGTTGGGGTGGCCGTTTTTGAGCATACTAAACTCTACTTTGGAAGAGGTACGAGAGACATAAATACGAACGCTTACATTAACACAGAGAAAGCAAATACGGGGTGCTGTAATTCAGGCATGCTAAACTATAGATTGGAAGATGTTCGAAAGCTGACAGTCACTTAGAGAAAGCAACTCTTGGCGGGTGATTTTTAGGTCTGCTAAATTGTATTTTGAAAGACGTACCAGAGTCATATACAAACGCTTACATTCATGCAGAGAAAGAAACTATGGGGTGATGTGTTGTGGGGATGCTAAACTGCAGTTTGGAAGGTGTTAGAGAGTGTTATATAGGATAGCTTACAGTCACCTAGAGAAAGCAACACTCGGGACAGCTTTACAAGCCTCTAAACACTAATTAGCAGCAATTGTGAGAGTCAAACATGGGAACGCTTACATTCACTCAGAGAACGCAACGTTTGGGTGGCTGGTTTTTAAGCATTCTAAACTGTATTTTGGAGGAAGTAGGAGAGTCATATATACGAATGCTTACATTCACGCAGAGAAAGCAACTCTGTGGTCGTATTTTGTTGGCATGCTAAACTGTGGTTTGGAAGAAGTTCGAGAGCCTTATATAGGAAAGATTACAGTGACACAGAGAAAACAACTCTCTGTAGTTTCTTGGTAGGTCGGCTAAACTGTGATTTGGATGAAGTGTGAGAACGCTTGCATTCACTCAGAGAAAGAACTTTGTCGTGGTGGTTTGTAGGAATAACAACTGTAGTTCGAAGAAGTAGGAGAGTCATATATGAACGGTTACATTCACGCAGAGAAAGCAACTGTGGGGTGGCGTATGTAATCATCATAATCTGTAGTTTGAAGGAAGTTCGAGAGTCATATCTGGGGAAAATTAGAGTCACATAGAGAAAGGAACAATCGGGGGCTGGTGTGTAGGTCTGCTAAATTCTATTTTGGAAGAAGAGTGAGAGTCATATATGGGAACGCTTATGTTCACTCAGAGAAATCAACGATGGGACGCTGTATTGTTGGCATGCTAAACTGTAGTTTGGAAGAAGTTCGAGAGTCTTATATAGGAAAGTTTACAGTCACCTAGAGAAAGCAACTCACAGGAGGTGGTTTGTAAGCCGCTAAACTCTAATTTGGATGAAGTGAAAGAGGCATACATGGATACGCTTCATTCACTCAGAGAAAGGTAAATTGGGGTGCCGGTTTGTAGGTATACTAACTCCAGTTTGGAAGAAGTACTAGAGTCATATATATGAACGCTTATATGGACGCAGAGAAAGCAACTATGGGGTGGTGTTTTGTAGGCCTGCTAAAATATAGTTCGGAAGAAGTTCGAAAGCAGACAGTCACTTAGAGAAAGCAACTCTCGGCGGTTCATTTTTCGGTCTGCTGAATTGTATTTTGAAAGAAATACCAGAGTCATATATTCAAACGCTTACATTCATGCAGAGAAAGCAACTCTGGGGTGGTGTTTTCTAGGCATGCTAAACTCTAGTTTGGACGAAGTTTGAGAATCACATATAAGGAAGCTTAGAGTCGCTTAAAGCAAATCTCTGGGTGTGGAATGTAGGCGTGCTAAACTCTATTTTGGTTTTGGAGTGAGAGTCATATATGGGAAGGCTTACATTCACTCAGAGAAAGCAACGATGGTGTGGTGGTTTGTAGGCATACTGAACACTAGTTTGGAAGAAGTAGGAGAATGATATATGGGAACGCTTACATTCATGCAGAGAAAGCAATTATGGGGGGGCTTTTTTGTAGCCATGCAAATCTCTATTTTGCAAGAAGTTAAAGAGTAATATATAGGAAAGCATACCGTCATTTATAGAAACCAACTTTCGGGGGATGGTTTGTAGGCCTGCAAATCTCTACTTTGGAAGAAGGGGGAGAGTCATATGGGGGACTGGGTACATTCACTCGGAGAAATCAACGATGGGGTTGTGGTTTGTAGGCATACTAAACTCTAGTTTGGAAGAAGGACGAGAATCATATATAGGAACGCTTACATTCATGCAGAGAAAGCAACTATGGAGTGATGTTTGTATGCCTACTAAACGATAGTTTGGAGGATGTTCGAGAGTCATATCTGGAAAGCTTACAGTCATTTAGAGAAAGCAACTCTCTGGGGATGGTTCGTAGGCCTGCTAAACTCTATTTTCAATGAAGTGTTCGAATCATATACAGGAACGCTTACATTCACTCAGAGAAAGCAACGTTGGGGTGGCCGTTTTTGAGCATACTAAACTCTACTTTGGAAGAGGTACGAGAGACATACATAGGAACGCTTACATTAACACAGAGAAAGCAAATACGGGGTGCTGTAATTCAGGCATGCTAAACTATAGATTGGAAGATGTTCGAAAGCTGACAGTCACTTAGAGAAAGCAACTCTTGGCGGGTGATTTTTAGGTCTGCTAAATTGTATTTTGAAAGACGTACCAGAGTCATATACAAACGCTTACATTCATGCAGAGAAAGCAACTATGGGGTGATGTGTTGTTGGCATGCTAAACTGCAGTTTGGAAGGTGTTCGAGAGTGTTATATAGGATAGCTTACAGTCACCTAGAGAAAGCAACACTCGGGACAGCTTTACAAGCCTCTAAACACTAATTAGCAGCAATTGTGAGAGTCAAACATGGGAACGCTTACATTCACGGAGAGAACACAACGTTTGGGTGGTGGTTTGTAGGCATAATAACTGTAGTTTGGAAGAAGTAGGAGAGTCATATATATGAACGGTTACATTCACGCAGAGAAAGAAACTGTTGGGTGGTGTATGTACGCATGTTAATCTATACTTTGGAGGAAGTTCGAGAGTCATATCTAGGGAAAATTGCAGTCACTTAGACAAAGCAACAATCGGGGGCCGTTTTGTAGATCTGCTAAATTCTATTTTGGAAGAAGAGTGAAATTCATATGTGGGAACGCTTATGTTCACTCAGAGAAATCAACGATGGGGCAGTGTTTCGTTGGGATGCTAAAGTGTAGTTTGGAAGAAGTTCGCGAGTCTTATATAAGAAAGCTTACAGTCACCTAGAGAAAGTAACTCTCGGCAGATTGTTTCTAAGCCTACTAAACTCTAATTTGCATCAATTGTGAGAGGCAAACATGGGAACGCTTACATTCACTCAGAGAACGCAACGTTTGGGTGGTGGTTTGTAAGCATTCTAAACTGTATTTTGGAGGAAGTAGGAGAGTCATATATACGAATGCTTACATTCACGCAGAGAAAGCAACTCTGTGATCGTATTTTGTTGGCATGCTAAACTGTGGTTTGGAAGAAGTTCGAGAGCCTTATATAGGAAAGATTACAGTGACACAGAGAAAACAACTCTCTGTAGTTTGTTGGTAGGTCTGCTAAACTGTAATTTGGATGAAGTGTGAGAACGCTTGCATTCACTCAGAGAAAGAACTTTGTCGTGGTGGTTTGTGGGAATAACAACTGTAGTTCGAAGAAGTAGGAGAGTCATATATGAACGGTTACATTCACGCAGAGAAAGCAACTGTGGAGTGGCGTATGTAATCATCATAATCTGTAGTTTGAAGGAAGTTCGAGAGTCATATCTGGGGAAAATTAGAGTCATTTAGAGAAAGGAACAATCGGGGGCTGGTGTGTAGGTCTGCTAAATTCTATTTTGGAAAAAGAGTGAGAGTCATATATGGGAACGCTTATGTTGACTCAGAGAAATCAACGATGGGGCGCTGTATTGTTGGCATGCTAAACTGTAGTTTGGAAGAAGTTCGAAAGTCTTATATAGGAAAGTTTACAGTCACCTAGAGAAAGCAACTCACAGGAGGTGGTTTGTAAGCCGCTAAACTCTAATTTGGATGAAGTGAAAGAGGCATACATGGATACGCTTCATTCACTCAGAGAAAGGTAAATTGGGGTGCCGGTTTGTAGGTATACTAACTCCAGTTTGGAAGAAGTACGAGAGTCATATATATGAACGCTTATATGGACGCAGAGAAAGCAACTATGGGGTGGTGTTTTGTAGGCATGATAAAATATAATTTGGAAGAAGTTCGAAAGCTGACAGTGACAGAGAATGCAACTCTCGGCGGTTGATTTTGAGGTGTGCTAAATTGTATTTTGAAAGAAGTACCAGAGTCATATATAAAATCTGTTACATTTATGCTGAGAAAAACTATGTGGTGATGTTTTGTTGGCGTGCTGAAATGTAGTTTCGAAAAAGTTCGACAGTCTTTTATAGGAAAGCTTACTGTCCGCTAGAGGAAGCAACTTTCGAGAGATTGTTTGTAAGCCTGCTAAACTCTACCTTGCACCATTTGTGACTGTCATACATGGGAACGCTAACATTCTCTCAGAGAATTTAACTTTTGGGTGGTTGTTTGTAAGCATACTAAACTGTATTTTGGAAGAAGTAGCAGAGTCATATATGTGAGTGCTTACATTCACACAGAGAGGGCAACTATGGGGTGGTGTTTTGTAGGCATGCAAATCTCTAGTTGCGAAGAAGTTAAGAGTAATAGGAAAGCTTACAGTCTCACAGAGAAAGCAACCCTTGGGGGCCGGTTTGTAGTTCTGCTAAATTCTATTTTGGATGAAGTTTGAATCATAAATGGGAACGCTAACATTCACTCAGAGAAAGCAAGGTTGCGGTGGTGATTTTTAGTCACACTAAACTGGAGTTTGGAGGAAGTACGAGAATAAAAGAATGCTTACATTCACTCAGAAAAAGCAACGTTGGGGAGGTGGTTGGTAGGTGTACTATACTTTGGAAGAAGTACGAGCGTGATGCATAGGAACGCTTACATTCACGCAAACTATGGGGTGGCCTTTTGTTGGCATGCTAAACTATGTCCCAAAGTCATATATAGGAAAGCTTATAGTGAGAGAAAGCAACTCTCGGGCGGTGTTTTGTAGGTCCGGCAAATTGCATTTTGAAAGCAGTCCGAGATTCATATAAGGGAAGGCCTATATCCACTCAGAGAAAGCAATGTTAGGCTGGTGGTTCGTAGGCATACTAAACTGTATTTTGGAACTCATATGTATGACTCTCACACTTGATCCAAATTAGAGTTCACCAGGCCTATAAACCACATCCTGAGAGTTGCTTTCTCTAGGTGAATGTAAGCTTTCCTATGTAAAACTCTCGAACTTCTTCCAAACTAAAGTTTAGCATGCCAACAATACACCACCGCATCGTTGCTTTCTCTGAGTGAACATAAGCATTTCCTTATATGAATCACTTTTTCCAAAATAGAATTTAGCAGACCTACAAACCAGTCCCCGATGGTTGATTTAGCTATGTGACTGTAATTTTCCCCAGATATGACTCTCAAACTTCCTCCAAAGTATAGATTAACATGCGTACATACACCACCCAACAGTTTCTTTCTCTGCGTGAATGTAACTGTTCATATATATGACTCTCCTACTTCTTCCGACCTACAGTTATTATGCCTACAAACCACCACCCAAACGTTGTGTTCTCTCCGTGAATGTAAGCTTTCCCATATTTGACTCTCACAATTGCTGCTAATTAGTGTTTAGAGGCTTGCAAAGCTGTCCCGAGTGTTGTTTTCTCTAGGTGACTGTAGCTATCCTATATAACACTCTGGAAGTCCTTTCAAACTGCAGTTTAGCATGCCAACAACACATCACACCATAGTTTCTTTCTCTGCATAAATGTAAGCGTTTGTGTATATAACTCTTGTACGTCTTTCAAAATACAATTTAGCAGACCTAAAAATCACCCGCCAAGAGTTGCTTTCTCTAAGTGACTGTCAGCTTTCGAACTTCTTCCAATCTATAGTTTAGCATGCCTGCACTACAGCACCCCGTATTTGCTTTCTCTGTGTTAATGTAAGCGTTAGTATTTGTCTCTCGTACCTCTTCCAAAGTAGAGTTTAGTATGCTCAAAAACGGCCACCCCAACGTTGCTTTCTCTGAGTGAATGTAAGCGTTCCTGTATATGATTCGAACACTTCATTGAAAATAGAGTTTAGCAGGCCTACGAACCACCCGCAGAGAGTTGCTTTCTGTAAATGACTGTAAGCTTTCCAGATATGACTCTCGAACATCCTCCAATCTATCGTTTAGTAGGCATACAAACATCACTCCATAGTTGCTTTCTCTGCATGAATGTAAGCGTTCCTATACATGATTCTCATCCTTCTTCCAAACTAGAGTTTAGTATGCCTACAAACCACAACCCCATCGTTGATTTCTCCGAGTGAATATACCCCGTCCCCCATATGACTCTCCCCCTTCTTCCAAAGTAGAGTTTTGCAGGCCTACAAATCATCCCCCGAAAGTTGGTTTCTATAAATGACGGTACGCTTTCCTATATATTACTCTTTAACTTCTTGCAAAATAGAGATTTGCATGGCTACAAAAAAGCCACCCCATAATTGCTTTCTCTGCATGAATGTAAGCGTTCCCATATATCATTCTCCTACTTCTTCCAAACTAGAGTTCAGTATGCCTACAAACCACCACACCATCGTTGCTTTCTCTGAGTGAATGTAAGCCTTCCCATATATGACTCTCACTCCGAAACCAAAATAGAGTTTGGCACACCTACATTCCAAACCCAGATATTTGCTTTAAGCGACTCTAAGCTTTCTTATATGTGATTCTCAAACTTCGTCCAAACTAGAGTTTAGCATGCCTAGAAACCACCCCACAGTTGCTTTCTCTGCATGAATGTAAGCGTTCATATACATGACTCTCGTACTTCCTCCAAAATACAGTTTAGAATGCCTACAAACCACCACCCAAACGTTGCGTTCTCTGAATGAATGAAAGCATTCCCATGTTTGACTCTCACAATTGATGCAAAGTAGAGTTTAGCAGGCCAAGAAAGGCTCTCCCGAGAGTTACTTTCTCTAGGTGACTGTAAGCTTTCCTAAATAAGACTCTCCAACTTCTTCCAAACTACAGGTTAACATGCCCACAAAACATCACCCCATGGTTTTTTCTTTGCATGAATGTAAGCATTAGTATATATGACTCTGGTACTTCTTTCAAAATACAATTTAGCAGACCTAAAAATCACCCACCAAGAGTTGCTTTCTCTAAGTGACTGTTCAGGTTTAGAACTTCTTCCAAACTATAGCATGCTTACAAAACACCACCCCGTAGTTGCTTTCTCTGTGTGAATGTAAGCCTTCCCAAATATCATTCTCGTACTTCTTCCAAACTATTTAGTATGCCTACAAAAACCACCCCAGTGTTGTTTCTCTGAAGGAATGTAAGCGGTCCCATGTTTGACTCTCACACTTCATCCAAATTAGAGTTTAGCATGTGTACAAAAAAATCTCCCGAGAGTTGCTTTCCCTAGGTGACGGTAATCTTTCCTGTATAAGGTTCTCCAACTTCTTCCAAACTACAGTTTAGCATGCCTACAAAACCTGACGCCATAAGTGCTTTCTCTGCGTGAATGTAAGTGTTCCTATATAGGACTCTCGTACTTCTTCCAAACTACAGTTTAGTATGCCCTACAAACCACCACCCAAACGTTGTTTTCTCTGAGTGAATGTAAGCGTTCCCATATATGACTCTCACACTTCAACCAAAATAACTCTATTTCAACCAAAATAACTCTACATTCCACACCCAGAGAGTTGCTTTCTCTACGTGACTTTAAACTTTCCTATATATGACTCTCAAACTTCGTCCAAACTAGAGTTTTGCAAGCCTACAAAACACCACCCCATAGTTGCATTCGGTGCCGGAATGTGAGCGGTTCTACATGTGATTCTCTTGCTTCTTCTAGGAACCACAACCGCAACGTTGCTTTCACTGAGTTCCCATATATTATTCTAACACTTCATTGAAAATAGAGTTTAGCAGGCCTACGAAACACCCCCGAGGGTTGCTTTCTCTAAGTGACTGTAAGCTTCCCAGATATGGCTCTCGAACTTCCTCCAAACTATATTTTAGTAGGCATACAAACATCACTCCATAGTTGCTTTCTCTGCGTGAAGGTAAGCGTTCCTATATACGATTCTCGTACTTCTTCCAAACTAGAGTTGACTATGCCTACAAATCACAATCCCATCGTTGATTTCTCTGAGTGAATGCACGCGGTCCCCAATATGACTCTCTCCCACTTCCAAACTGGAGTTTTGCAGGTGTACAAAACATCCCCCGAGAGTTGGTTTCTATGACTGTACCCTTTCCTATATATTACTCCTTAACTTCTTCCAAACTAGAGATTAGCATGGCTACAAAAATGCCACCCCATAATTGCTTTCTCTGCATGAATGTAAGCGTTCCCCTATATCATTTTCCTACTTCTTCCAAACTAGAGTTCAGTATGCCTACAAACCACCACACCATCGTTGCTTTCTCTGAGTGAATGTAACACTTTCCATATATGACTCTCAATCTAAACCAAAATAGAGTTTAGCACGCCTACATTCCACACCCAGAGATTTGCTTTCTCTAAGTGACTCTAAGCTTTCTTATATGTGATTCTCAAACTTCGTCCAAACTAGAGTTTAGCCCGCCTAGAAAACACCACCCCACAGTTCCTTTCTCTGCATGAATGTAAGCGTTTGAATATATGACTCTGGTACTTCTTTCAAAATACAATTTAGCAGACCTAAAAATCCACCGCCAAGAGTTGCTTTCTCTAAGTGACTGTCTGCTTTCGAACTTCTTCCAAACTATATTTTAGCAGGCCTACAAAACACCACCCCATAGTTGCTTTCTCTGCGTCCATATAAGCGTTCATATATATGACTCTAGTACTTCTTCCAAACTGGAGTTAGTATACCTACAAACCGGCACCCCAATTTACCTTTCTCTGAGTGAATGAAGCGTATCCATGTATGCCTCTTTCACTTCATCCAAATTAGAGTTTAGCGGCTTACAAACCACCTCCTGTGAGTTGCTTTCTCTAGGTGACTGTAAACTTTCCTATATAAGACTTTCGAACTTCTTCCAAACTACAGTTTAGCATGCCAACAATACAGCGCCCCATCGTTGATTTCTCTGAGTCAACATAAGCGTTCCCATATATGACTCTCACTCTTTTTCCAAAATAGAATTTAGCAGACCTACACACCAGCCCCCGATTGTTCCTTTCTCTAAATGACTCTAATTTTCCCCAGATATGACTCTCGAACTTCCTTCAAACTACAGATTATGATGATTACATACGCCACTCCACAGTTGCTTTCTCTGCGTGAATGTAACCGTTCATATATGACTCTCCTACTTCTTCGAACTACAGTTGTTATTCCCACAAACCACCACGACAAAGTTCTTTCTCTGAGTGAATGCAAGCGTTCTCACACTTCATCCAAATTACAGTTTAGCAGACCTACCAACAAACTACAGAGAGTTGTTTTCTCTGTGTCACTGTAATCTTTCCTATATAAGGCTCTCGAACTTCTTCCAAACCACAGTTTAGCATGCCAACAAAATACAATCACAGAGTTGCTTTCTCTGTGTGAATGTAAGCATTCGTATATATGACTCTCCTACTTCCTCCAAAATACAGTTTAGAATGCTTACAAACCACCACCCAAACGTTGCGTTCTCTGAGTGAATGTAAGCGTTCCCATGTTTGCCTCTCACAATTGATGCAAATTAGAGTTTAGTAGGCTTAGAAACAATCTGCCGAGAGTTACTTTCTCTAGGTGACTGTAAGCTTTCTTATATAAGACTCGCGAACTTCTTCCAAACTACACTTTAGCATCCCAACGAAACACTGCCCCATCGTTGATTTCTCTGAGTGAACATAAGCGTTCCCACATATGAATTTCACTCTTCTTCCAAAATAGAATTTAGCAGATCTACAAAACGGCCCCCGATTGTTGCTTTGTCTAAGTGACTGCAATTTTCCCTAGATATGACTCTCGAACTTCCTCCAAAGTATAGATTAACATGCGTACATACACCACCCAACAGTTTCTTTCTCTGCGTGAATGTAACCGTTCATATATATGACTCTCCTACTTCTTCCAAACTACAGTTATTATGCCTACAAACCACCACCCAAACGTTGTGTTCTCTCCGTGAATGTAAGCGTTCCCATGTTTGACTCTCACAATTGCTGCTAATTAGTGTTTAGAGGCTTGTAAAGCTGTCCCGAGTGTTGCTTTCTCTAGGTGACTGTAAGCTATCCTATATAACACTCTCGAACACCTTCCAAACTGCAGTTTAGCATGCCAACAACACATCACCCCATAGTTTCTTTCTCTGCATGAATGTAAGCGTTTGTATATGACTCTGGTACGTCTTTCAAAATACAATTTAGCAGACCTAAAAATCACCCGCCAAGAGTTGCTTTCTCTAAGTGACTGTCAGCTTTCGAACATCTTCCAATCTATAGTTTAGCATGCCTGAATTACAGCACCCCGTATTTGCTTTCTCTGTGTTAATGTAAGCGTTCCTATGTATGTCTCTCGTACCTCTTCCAAAGTAGAGTTTAGTATGCTCAAAAACGGCCACCCCAACGTTGCTTTCTCTGAGTGAATGTAAGCGTTCCTGTATATGATTCGAACACTTCATTGAAAATAGAGTTTAGCAGGCCTACGAACCATCCCCAGAGAGTTGCTTTCTCTAAATGACTGTAAGCTTTCCAGATATGACTCTCGAACATCCTCCAAACTATCGTTTAGTAGGCATACAAACATCACTCCATAGTTGCTTTCTCTGCATGAATGTAAGCGTTCCTATATATGATTCTCGTCCTTCTTCCAAACTAGAGTTTAGTATGCCTACAAACCACAACCCCATCGTTGATTTCTCCGAGTGAATGTACCCAGTCCCCCATATGACTCTCCCCCTTCTTCCAAAGTAGAGATTTGCAGGCCTACAAACCATCCCCCGAAAGTTGGTTTCTATAAATGACGGTATGCTTTCCTATATATTACTCTTTAACTTCTTGCAAAATAGAGATTTGCATGGCTACAAAAAAGCCCCCCCATAATTGCTTTCTCTGCATGAATGTAAGCGTTCCCATATATCATTCTCCTACTTCTTCCAAACTAGAGTTCAGTATGCCTACAAACCACCACACCATCGTTGCTTTCTCTGAGTGAATGTAAGCCTTCCCATATATGACTCTCACTCCAAAACCAAAATAGAGTTTAGCACGCCTACATTCCACACCCAGAGATTTGCTTTAAGCGACTCTAAGCTTCCTTATATGTGATTCTCAAACTTCGTCCAAACTAGAGTTTAGCATGCCTAGAAAACACCACCCCAGAGTTGCTTTCTCTGCATGAATGTAAGCGTTTGAATATATGACTCTGGTATTTCTTTCAAAATACAATTCAGCAGACCGAAAAATGAACCGCCGAGAGTTGCTTTCTCTAAGTGACTGTCTGCTTTCGAACTTCTTCCAAACTATATTTTAGCAGGCCTACAAAACACCACCCCATAGTTGCTTTCTCTGCGTCCATATAAGCGTTCATATATATGACTCTAGTACTTCTTCCAAACTGGAGTTAGTATACCTACAAACCGGCACCCCAATTTACCTTTCTCTGAGTGAATGAAGCGTATCCATGTATGCCTCTTTCACTTCATCCAAATTAGAGTTTAGCGGCTTACAAACCACCTCCTGTGAGTTGCTTTCTCTAGGTGACTGTAAACTTTCCTATATAAGACTCTCGAACTTCTTCCAAACTACAGTTTAGCATGCCAACAATACAGCGTCCCATCGTTGATTTCTCTGAGTGAACATAAGCGTTCCCATATATGACTCTCACTCTTCTTCCAAAATAGAATTTAGCAGACCTACACACCAGCCCCCGATTGTTCCTTTCTCTATGTGACTCTAATTTTCCCCAGATATGACTCTCGAACTTCCTTCAAACTACAGATTATGATGATTACATACGCCACCCCACAGTTGCTTTCTCTGCGTGAATGTAACCGTTCATATATGACTCTCCTACTTCTTCGAACTACAGTTGTTATTCCTACAAACCACCACGACAAAGTTCTTTCTCTGAGTGAATGCAAGCGTTCTCACACTTCATCCAAATCACAGTTTAGCCGACCTACCAAGAAACTACAGAGAGTTGTTTTCTCTGTGTCACTGTAATCTTTCCTATATAAGGCTCTCGAACTTCTTCCAAACCACAGTTTAGCATGCCAACAAAATACGACCACAGAGTTGCTTTCTCTGCGTGAATGTAAGCATTCGTATATATGACTCTCCTACTTCCTCCAAAATACAGTTTAGAATGCTTAAAAACCAGCCACCCAAACGTTGCGTTCTCTGAGTGAATGTAAGCGTTCCCATGTTTGACTCTCACAATTGCTGCTAATTAGTGTTTAGAGGCTTGTAAAGCTGTCCCGAGTGTTGCTTTCTCTAGGTGACTGTAAGCTATCCTATATAACACTCTCTAACACCTTCCAAACTGCAGTTTAGCATCCCCACAACACATCACCCCATAGTTTCTTTCTCTGCATGAATGTAAGCGTTTGTATATGACTCTGGTACGTCTTTCAAAATACAATTTAGCAGACCTAAAAATCACCCGCCAAGAGTTGCTTTCTCTAAGTGACTGTCAGCTTTCGAACATCTTCCAATCTATAGTTTAGCATGCCTGAATTACAGCACCCCGTATTTGCTTTCTCTGTGTTAATGTAAGCGTTCGTATTTATGTCTCTCGTACCTCTTCCAAAGTAGAGTTTAGTATGCTCAAAAACGGCCACCCCAACGTTGCTTTCTCTGAGTGAATGTAAGCGTTCCTGTATATGATTCGAACACTTCATTGAAAATAGAGTTTAGCAGGCCTACGAACCATCCCCAGAGAGTTGCTTTCTCTAAATGACTGTAAGCTTTCCAGATATGACTCTCGAGCATCCTCTAAACTATCGTTTAGTAGGCATACAAACATCACTCCATAGTTGCTTTCTCTGCATGAATGTAAGCGTTCCTATATATGATTCTCGTCCTTCTTCCAAACTAGAGTTTAGTATGCCTACAAACCACAACCCCATCATTGATTTCTCCGAGTCAATGTACGTGGCCCCAATATGACTCTCCCCCTTCTTCCAAAGTAGAGTTTTGTAGGCCTACCGTCCATCCAACGAAAGTTGGTTTCTATAAATGAGTGTACGCTTTCCTATATAACTTCTTCTAAACTAGAGGTTAGCATGGGTACAAAAAAACCACCCCATAATTGCTTTCTCTGCATGAATGTAAGCGTTCCCATATATCATTCTCCTACTTCTTCCAAACTAGAGTTCAGTATGCCTACAAACCACCACACCATCGTTGCTTTCTCTGAGCGAATGTAAGCCTTCCCATATATGACTCTCACTCTGAAACCAAAATAGAGTTTAGCACGCCTACATTCCACACCCAGAGATTTGCTTTAAGCGACTAAGCTTTCTTATATGTGATTCTCAAACTTCGTCCAAACTAGAGTTTAGCATGGCTAGAAAACACCACCCCAGAGTTGCTTTCTCTGCATGAATGTAAGCGTTTGTATATATGACTCTGGTGCTTCTTTCAAAATACAATTTAGCACACCGAAAAATCAACCGCCGAGAGTGGCTTTCTCTAAGTGACTGTCTGTTTTCGAACTTCTTCCAAATTATATTTTAGCATGCCTACAAAACACCACCCCATAGTTGCTTTCTCTGCATCAATATAAGCGTTCATATATATGCCTCTCTCACTTCATCTAAATTAGAGTTTAGCAGGCCTACAAACAACACCCCGTGAGTTGCTTTCTCTAGGTGAGTGTAAACTTTCCTATATAAGAATCTCCAACTTCTTTCAAACTACACCATGCCAACAAAACACCACGCAGTGGTTGCTTTCTATGAGTGAACATAAGCGTTCCCATATATGACTCACACTCTGTTTCCAAAATAGAATTTAGCAGATCTACAAACCAACCCAGGATGGTTCCTTTCCCTAAGTGACTGTAATTTTCCCCAGATATGACTCTCGCACTTCCTCCAAACTACAGATTAACACGCATACATCGTCACCGCACAGTTGCGTTCTCTGCGTGAATGTAACGGTTCATATATATGACTCTCCTACTTCTTCCCAACTACAGTTATTATGCCTTCAAACCATCACCATGTTTCTTTCTCTGAGTGAATGAATGCAAGTGTTCTCACATTTCATCCAAGTTAGAGTTTAGCAGGCCTACCAATAAACTTCCGAGAGTTGTTTTCTCTGTGTCACTGTAATCTTTCCTATATAAGACTCTCGAACTTCTTCCAAACCACAGTTTAGCATGCCAACAAAATACGACCCCAGAGTTGCTTTCTCTGCCTGAATGTAAGCGTTCATATACATGACTCTCATACTTCCTCCAAAATACAGTTTAGAATGCCTACAAACCACCACCCAAACGTTGCGTTCTCTGAATGAATGAAAGCATTCCCATGTTTGACTCTCACAATTGATGCAAAGTAGAGTTTAGCAGGCCAAGAAAGGCTCTCCCGAGAGTTACTTTCTCTAGGTGACTGTAAGCTTTCCTAAATAAGACTCTCCAACTTCTTCCAAACTACAGGTTAACATGCCCACAAAACATCACCCCATGGTTTTTTCTTTGCATGAATGTAAGCATTAGTATATATGACTCTGATACTTCTTTCAAAATACAATTTAGCAGACCTAAAAATCACCCACCAAGAGTTGCTTTCTCTAAGTGACTGTTCAGGTTTAGAACTTCTTCCAAACTATAGCATGCTTACAAAACACCACCCCGTAGTTGCTTTCTCTGTGTGAATGTAAGCCTTCCCAAATATCATTCTCGTACTTCTTCCAAACTATTTAGTATGCCTACAAAAACCACCCCAGTGTTGTTTCTCTGAGGGAATGTAAGCGGTCCCATGTTTGACTCTCACACTTCATCCAAATTAGAGTTTAGCATGTGTACAAAAAAAATCTCCCGAGAGTTGCTTTCCCTAGGTGACGGTAATCTTTCCTGTATAAGGTTCTCCAACTTCTTCCAAACTGCAGTTTAGCATGCCTACAAAACCTGATGCCATAAGTGCTTTCTCTGTGTGAATGTAAGTGTTCCTATATAGGACTCTCATACTTCTTCCAAACTACAGTTTAGTATGCCCTACAAACCACCACCCAAACGTTGTTTTCTCTGAGTGAATGTAAGCGTTCCCATATATGACTCTCACACTTCAACCAAAATAACTATTTCAACCAAAATAACTCTACATTCCACACCCAGAGAGTTGCTTTCTCTACGTGACTTTAAACTTTCCTATATATGACTCTCAAACTTCGTCCAAACTAGAGTTTTGCACCCTACAAAACACCACCCCATAGTTGCATTCGGTGCCGGAATGTAAGCGGTTCTACATGTGATTCTCTTGCTTCTTCCAAATTACAGGTTAGTATGCCTAGGAACCACAACCACAACGTTGCTTTCACTGAGTTCCCATATATTATTCTAACACTTCATTGAAAATAGAGTTTAGCAGGCCTACGAAACACCCCCGAGAGTTGCTTTCTCTAAGTGACTGTAAGCTTCCCAGATATGGCTCTCGAACTTCCTCCAAACTATATTTTAGTAGGCATACAAACATCACTCCATAGTTGCTTTCTCTGCGTGAAGGTAAGCTTTCCTATATACGATTCTCGTACTTCTTCCAAACTAGAGTTGACTATGCCTACAAATCACAATCCCATCGTTGATTTCTCTGAGTGAATGCACGCGGTCCCCAATATGACTCTCCCCCTTCTTCCAAACTGGAGTTTTGCAGGTGTACAAAACATCCCCCGAGAGTTGGTTTCTATGACTGTACCCTTTCCTATATATTACTCCTTAACTTCTTCCAAACTAGAGATTAGCATGGCTACAAAAACGCCACCCCATAATTGCTTTCTCTACGCGAATGTAAGCGTTCCCATATATCATTCTCCTACTGCTTCCAAACTAGAGTTTAGTATGCCTACAAAGCACCACGCCGTCGTTGCTTTCTCTGAGGGAATGTAAGCCTTCCCATATATGACTCTCACTCTTAAACCAAAAGAGAGTTTAGCAGGCCTACATTCCACACCCAGAGATTTGCTTTCTCTAAGTGACTCTAAGCTTTCTTATATGTGATTCTCAAACTTCATCCAAACTAGAGTTTAGCATGCCTATAAAACACCACCCCATAGTTACTTTCAGTGCGTCAAAATGTATGTGCTCCTATATGTGATTCTCGTGCTTCTTCTAAACTGCAGTTTAGTAAGCCTACAAACAACCCCATCGTTGCTTTCTCTGAGTGAATGTAAGCGTTCTCATATATGATTCTCATACTTCAACCAAAACAAGGTTTTGCAGGCCTACAAACCACCCGCCAAGACTTGCTTTTTCAAAGTGGCTGTTACCTTTCCTATATAGGACTCTGGAACTTCTCCCAAGCTAGACTTTAATATGTCTACCTGACACTACTCCGTAGTTGCTCTCGCTGTGTGAATGTAAGCGTTCCTATATATGAGTCTTGTACTTCTTCCTAACTAGCATCTGGCATGCCAAAATAACACTCCCCCATAGTTGCTTTCTTTGAGTCAATGTAAACATTCCTATATATGTCTCTCGCACTTCTTCCAAACTAGAGTTGAATAAGTCTACAAACAAATCCCCGACAGCTGTTTTCTCTGAATGAATTTAAGCGTTCCTATATATGACTGTGGCACTTCCTCCAAACTAGAGTTTAGCAAGTCTACACTCCACCCCTGTTCGTTGCTTTCTCTAAGTTACTGTAAGCTTTCCTATACATGGCTCACGAAATTTTCCAAACTAGAGTTAGCATGCCTACTATACACCTACACATAATTGCTTTGTCTGAGTGAATATAAGCCTTCCTATATATGACTGTCGCACTTTTTCCAAATTAGAGTGTAGCCAGCCTGGAAAGCACCCCTTATAGTTGCTTTCATTGAGTGAATGTTAACATTCCTATGTAAGACTCTCGCAACTTTTCCAATCTAAGATTTTAGCAATGCTACAAATCCCCCGCCGAGAGTTCCTATACATAACTGTCCTCTTTTTCCAAGCTAGAGTTTAGGAAGCCTAGAATCCGTCCCCCCGTAGACGCTTTATGTGAACGTAAGCGTTCCTATATATGACTCTCGCCTTCCTCCAAACTAGAGCTTAGCAAGCCTACAAACCAACTCCCTATAATTGCTTTCTCTGAATGAATGATATCGTTCCTATATAAGACTCTCGAACTTCTTCCAAACCAGAGTTTAACAAGCCAAAAAAGGACCCCCCATAGATGCTTCCTCTAACTCAAGGCTAATATTCCTATATATGATTCAGCTTCTTCATCCAAACTAGAGTAAGGCAAGCCTACAAATCACACATCAATAGTTGCTTTCTATAAGTAAATGTAAGCATCCCTATATATGACTATAGCAATTCTTCCAAACTGGAGTTTAGCAACCCTACAGACCCCAGGACTCCACTCCATAGTACCCTGGGCATTGGCGCCTGCCTGTCATGCAGGACATAGGGGCGGACGCTCATCTCAGACACGACATTGGTGGATTGTAGGCTTTTTTAAGTTTTTGAATTGAAGAACTCTGAGAATTGGAATTCGGTTTAGGGTAAGGTTAGGTGTTAGGGACTAGGATTAGATTTAGGGGTTAGGGTTTTAGGTTAGAATTAGGGTTAGGATTACTGTTAGGGTTAGAGATTAGGATTATGTTTAGTGGTTGGGTTTAGGTTTAGGGTGAGAGGCAAGAGTAAGGGTCAGGGATTAGGGTTACTGTTAGGAGTTAGATTCAGGGCTTACGAAGGGTTTCGTTTAGTGATAGGGTTAGGGCTTACGTTTAACGGTGTGTGTTAGGGCATGGGCCCCGTCTAATGTAAGGGGCACTGTGGGTGTGGAGCAAGGCTGCATCCCCACTTCATCTTACCCTGGGTGTTGGGCTTCAATTGTCACGCAGGACAAAGGCAGAGGCTCATGAAACGCATGGTTAGGATTAAGGTTTAAGGTTAGGGTCAAGGTTGAGGGTTAGGGTAAGGGTTAACAGTTAGAGTTAGGGTAAGGGGGTTAGGGATAGGGTTAGGGTTAAGGGTTAGGTTTATGGTTCAGGTTTAAGGTTAGCATTAGAGGGTAGGGTTAGTGTAACTGTAGGTCAGTGTTGCGGTTAGATCTCTAGGCATTAGGGTAAAGGTCAGGGTTAGGGTTAAGAGTTAGGGTTAAGTTTAATGGTTAAGGATTGGGATTAGGGTTGAGGGTTAGGGTTAAGATTATGGGTAATGACTCAGGATCAAAGGTTAGGGTTATTTTTAGGCGTAGGGTTAGCGTAAGGGGTTAGGGTTAGTGTTAATGTTGTTGGTAGGGTTAAGGTTAGGGTTGGCGTTTCAGAATTAGGGATTAGGTGTTATGGTTATGGCTAGGAGTTAGCGTTAGATTTACGGTATAGGTCTTGTTCTCAGGGTGTCATGCATTAACGTTAAGATAAGGGGTTAAAGGTAGGGTTACGGTGAGCTTTACCTGTTAAGGTGAGCAGTAGGATCAGGGTTAGGTGTTATGTTCTGGGTTAGGGTTATGGGTGAGGGGTAGGGTTTATCCTTAGGGCACGGGCCCTGTATGCACTAGGAGGCGAAGTTAGGGGTCTGTGATGGTCGCTGGGAACCCACTCTATCGCACGCAGTGTATGGGCCTCTGGGTTTCATGCAGGACACTGTGGCAGAGCCGGCTTTCATGCATGGCTTAGTAGGATTGTAGGCTTTCAAAACTCTGAGAAAGCAAGAAGTCTGAGAATTAGATTTCGGGTTAGGATTACGGCACGGTTTAGGGATGAAGATTAGTGGTTAGGTTGAGGGCTTAGGGTTAGGGGTTAGGGTTAGGGTTAGGGTTGCTGGTAGGGTGAAGGTTAGGTTTGACGTTTTAGAATTAGGGATGAGGTGTTACGGTTATGACTATGGTTTAGGATTAGAATTACGGGATAGGGCTTCTTCTCAAGGTGTTATGCATTCACGTTAAGTTAAGGGGCTAAGTTAGGGTTACGGGGAGGTTTATGTTTTAAGGTGAGCAATAGGATCAGGGTTAGGTGTTATGTTCAGGGTGAGGGTTATCTGTTAGGGGTAGTGTTTATACTTAGCGTACGGGCCCTGTCTGCACTGGGCGGGGGGCGGGATTAGGGCGATGGGATTGTCCCTGGGAACACACTCTATCGTACGCTGGGTATGGGCTCCTGGGTTTCATGCAGGACACAGTGGCAGAGCCCCCTTTTACTCATGGCATGGGAGGATTGTAGGCTTTCTAAACTCTGAGAAAGCAAGAACTCTGAGAATTAGATTTAGGGGTAGGATACTGGTAATGTTTAGGGATGAAGATTAGTGTCAGGGTGGGGTCTTGGGTTAGGGGTTGGGGTTAAAGTTTAGTGTTAGGTTTAACAGTTACAGTTAGGTTTACGATTAAGTCTCAGGGTTTGGGTTAAGGTTTGGGTTTAGCGTTTGGCACAGGGGTATGCTTCAGTGTTAGCTTCATGGTTAAAGATTAGGAGTAGGGTTAGTGTGAGGGTTAAGGGTAAGGGTCAACATTAAGGGTTCAGGTTGGGGTTAGGCTTAGGTTTAGGGTTAGGGGTTAGGGTTAGTCTTAGGGTCAAGGGTTAGGATTAGGGTTAAGTGTTGGGCTTAGGGTTGGGGTTTAGTGTTAAGTTTATCGTTAAGGATTAGGGTTAGGGTCAGGGTTAAATGCTTGGGTGCGGGTAATGGTTAGGGTCCGGGTTAAGGTTTATGGATAGGGTTAGTGTTAAGGGTTTACGGGTAGGTTTAGGGTTCAGGGTTAGAGTTAGCATTAGGGCTTAAGGTTAGGATTAGGTGGTAGGTTAGATTTTAGGGTTAGATCTAGGCGTTAGAGTAAGGGTTAAGAGATAGGGTTAGGTTTAATGCTTAGGATTAGGGTTAGGTTTTGGGGTTAAAGTAAGTGTTAGGGGTTAGGTTTAAGGATCAATGGTTAGTGTTATTTTTAGCTGTAGTGTTAGGGTTAGGAATAAGGGATAAGGTTGGCGTGAGGGTTTTCCTTACTGTTAGGGTTAAGGGTCAGGCTTAGATTAAAGGTTAAGGTTAGGGTCAGCGTTAAGGGTTAGGGTGAGGGTTAACGGTTACGGTAAAGGTTAAGCGTTAGTGTTAGGGATTAGCGATTAGGGTTTTTGGTAAGTGTTAGGGTTAGGAGTTAGTGTTTTATGAAGGGGTATGGTTAGAATTAGGATTGGGGTTAGTGTTAGGGTTAGGTTTAGGAGTTAGGTTTAGGGTAAAAGGATAGGATTAGGGTTAAGGGTTGGGCTCAGGTTTAGGGTTAAAGTTTAGTGTTAGGGTTAATGTTTAGTGTTATGGTCCAGTTTAAGTGTTAGGGTGAGGGTTAACGGTTAGGATTAGGCTTAGAGGTTGGGGATATAGTGAGGGTTCAGTGTTAGGGTTAGGTTTAGGGTTCAGGGTTAAGGTTAGCTGTAGGGGTTATGGTTAGGGTTAGGTGTTAGGTTAGCGTCAGGGTTAGGTCTAGTCGTGAGGGTAAGGTTTAGGGTTAGCTTTAAGAGCTAGGGTTAGGTTTAATGGATAGGATTAGGATTAGGGTTAAGGGTTAGGGTAAGGCTTAGGGGTTAGGGTGAAGGGTTAAGGGTTTTTGTTAGGCATAGCGTTGGGGTTAGAAGTAAGGGTTACTGTCAGTGTTAGGGTTGTAGGCAGGGTTACGGTTAGAGTTAGCGGTTTAGAATTAGGGTTAGGGATTAGGTGTTACAGTGACGACTAGGAGATAGGGTTAGAATTATGGGATAGGGGTTGTTCTCAGGGAATGGGTTATGCACTAACGTTAGGATAAGAGGTTAAAGTTAGACTCACGGTGAGGTTTACGTGTTAAGGGGAGAAATAGGAACAGGGTTAGGTGTTATGTTCACGGTGAGGGATATCTGTTACAGGTATTGTTTATGCTTAGCGCACGGGCCCTGTCTGCCTTAGGCGGGGGTGGGGGAAGGTTAGGGGACTGGGATTGTCACCAGGATCCCACTGTATCGTACTCTGGGTATGCGCCCGTGGGTTTGATGCAGGACACAGTGGTAGAGCCTCCTTTCACGCATGGCATGGGAGGATTGCAGGCTTTCTAAACTCTAAGAAAGCAAGAAGTCTGAGAATTAGATTTAGGGTTAGGATTATGGTTAGGGTTAAGGATGAAGTTTAGTGTTAGGGTGAGGGCTTAGGGTTAGGGATTAGGGTTAGGGTTAAAGGTTACTCTTAGGTTTAACGGTTACAGTTCGGTTTAGGGTTGAGGATTACAGTTAGGGTTAAGATGAGGGGTTAGGGTTTGGTATAGGGTTAGGGTTAGGTACAGGGTTAGGGTTAAGTGTTAGGTTTACGGTTGAAGATTAGGATTAGGGTTAGGATTAAAGGTTAGCGTGAGAGTTAACGGTTAGGGTTAAGGTTAAGAGTTAGGGTTAGGGTTTAGGTTTAGGGTTAAGGGTTAGGGTTAGCTTTAGGGTTCGAGTTATGTGTTAGGGTTTGTGTTAGAGGTTAGGGTTAGGTTTACTGGTCACAGTTAGGGTTACATTTAGGGGTTAGCATTAGGGTTAAGGATTAGGTTTAGGGTAAGGGTTTAGAGTTAGTGTTGGGCTTTAGGCTCGGGGCTTAGGTTCAGGTTCAGGGGTTAGCGTTGGTGGTAGGGCTTAGATTTATCGGTCAGTTTAAGGGCACAGGACCTGGTTAATCTACGGTGAGAGGGGTGCGGTCGGAGTCATCACGAAAGCACAACATCATTCCCTGGGCCCTGGGACAAGATCTACATGCAGGACTCAGGCGGAGCCTCATCTCACACATGGCATGGCTGTATTGTAGGCTTGCTTCACTCGGGAATGGAAGTAGTGTGAGAATTAGGGTTACGGTTGGGGTTAGGGGTTTCGAGTTAGGGGTTAGGCTTGGAGTCAGGGTTAGGTGCTAGGGATTAGTGGTTAGGGTTAGAGTTAGTGTTACGGGTTAGGTGTTAACTCTGGTTTAGGGGGCCAGGGTAAGGTTTAGGTTTGGAGTTAGCATTAGGGTTAGGCGTTAGGGTTAAGGGATAGGGTTAGGGTTAAGGGTTAGGCTTAGGGTAAGGGTTCAGGTTTAGGGTTAGGGTCAGGGTTAAGGGTTAGGGTGAGGGTTAACAGTTAGGGATAGGGTTAGGGGGTTAGGGATAGGATTAGGGTTAAGGGTTAGGTTTATGGTTCAGGTTTAAGGTTAACATTAGGGGGTTAGGGTTAGTGTTAACTGTAAGTCAGTGTTAGGGTTAGCTCTCTAGGCATTAAGGTAAAGGTTAGGTTTAAGGTTAAGTGTTAGGGTTATGTTTAATGGTTAGGCTTGGGATTAGGGTTAAGTGTTAGGGTTAAGGTTAGGGGTTATGACTAAGGATCAACGGTTAGGGTTATTTTTATGCATAGGGTTAGGGTAAGGTGTTAGGGTTAGTGTTAGTGTTGTTGGTAGGGTTAAGGTTAGGGTTGGCGTTTCAGAATTCGGGATCAGGTGTTATGGTTATGGCTAGGAGTTAGCGTTAGAATTACAGTATAGTGCTTTTTCTCAGGGTGTCATGCATTAACGTTAAGATAAGGTGTTAAAGTTAGGGTTATGGTGAGCTTTACCTCTTAAGGTGAGCAGTATGATCAGGGTTAGGTGTTATGTTCTGGGTTAGTCTTATGGGTGAGGGGTAGGGTTTATGCTCTGGGCACAGGCCCTGTATGCACTAGGAGGCAAAGATAGGGGTCTGTGATGGTCGCTGGTAACCTACTCTATCGTATGCAGTGTATGGGCCTCTGGTTTCCTGCAGGACACTGTCGCAGAGCGGGCTTTCATGCATGGCTTAGTAGGATTGTAGGCTTTCAAAACTCTGAGAAAGCAAGAAGTCTGAGAATTAGATTTCGGGTTAGGATTACGGCACGGTTTAGGGATGAAGATTAGTGTTAGGGTGAGGGCTTAGGGTTAAGGGTTAGGGTTAGGGTTAGGGTTGATGGTAGGTTGAAGTTTAGGGTTGGCACTTTAGAATATGGATGAGGTGTTATGGTTATGGCTAGGGGTTAGGTTTAGAATTATGGGATAGGGCTTCTTCTTTGGGTGCTATTGCATTAACGTTAACATAAGGGGATAAATTAGTGTTATGGTTAGGTTTATGTTTTAAGGTGAGCAACAGGATGAGGGTTAGGTTTTATGTTTGGAGTTAGGGTTATCTGTTAGGGATAGTGTTTTTGCTTAGCGCACGGGCCCTGTCTTCACCAGGAGGGGGGGGTTAGGGACTAGGATTGCCACTGGGAACCCGCTCTATCATGCACTAGTTATGGGCCCCCGGGTTTTTTGCAGGACACAGTGGCAGAGCCTCCTTTTACTCATGACATGGGAGAATTGTAGGCTTTCTAAACTCTGAGAAAGCAAGAAGTCTGAGAATTAGATTTAGGGGTAGGTTTATGGTAATGTTTAGGGATGAAGGTTAGTGTTAGGGTGCGTTCTTAAGGTCAGTGGTTAGGGTTAAAGGTTAGTGTTAGGTTTAACCGTTACAGTCAGGTTTATGGTTATGTTTTAGGGTTAGGGTTAAGGTTAAGGTTTAGCGTTTGGTACAGTGTTAGGCTTAAGTTTTAGCTTTAGGGTTAAAGATTAGGATTAGGGTTAGGATTAAGGGCTAGTGTGAGGGTTAATGATAAGGATCAAGACTAAGGGCTAGGGTTTTTGTTAGTGTTAGGAATAAGTCTTCGTGTAGGCTTTAGGGTTAGCGTTAAGTGTTATGGTTAGGGTTAGGTTTAGGGTTCATGGTTAGTGTTATGTTTAGGGGTTAGTGTTAGGGTTCGGGCTTAGGTTTAGGGTTTTAGAGTTCGTGTTCAGCGTTACGGTCGGAGCTTATGTTTATGGTTAGGGGTTAGTGTTAGTGTTAGGGGTGAGATTTAGCTTTTAGTTTAAGGGCACAGGACCTGTTTTATCTACGGTGAGAAGGGTGCTGTCGGAGTCTCCACGAAAGCACAAAATCGTTCCCTGATCCTTGGGAAAGGACCTACATGCAGGACTCAGGTGGAGCCTCATCTCACGCGTAGTATAGCTGTATTGTAGGCTTGCTTCACTCTGAGAATGGAAGTAGTGTGAGAATCAGGGTTAGGGTTTGGGTTAGGGGTTTGGAGTTTGGGATTATGGTTCGAGTCAGGGTTAGGTCCTAGGGATTAGGAGTTAGGGTTAGTGTTAGGGATAGGGGTTAGTTGTTGGGTTTGGGTTAGGGTGCTAGGGTTAGGTTTAGGGTTGGGGTTAATATTAGGGTTAGCGTTTAGGGTTAAAGGATAGGATTATGGTTAAGGGTTTGGCTTAGGGTTAGGGTTAAGGGTTAGTGTTAAGGTTTAGGGTTAAGTTCAGGGTTACGTGTTAGGGTGAGGGTTAACAGTTAGGGTTATGGTTAGGGTCTTAGGGGTAGGGTTAGGGTTAGAGTTAGGGGTTAGGATTAAGGGTGAAGTGTTAGGGTTATTTTTAGGCATAGTTTTAAAGTTAGGGGCTAGGGTAATGTTTGGTTTGATGGTAGGTTTAAGGTTAGGGTTAGCAGTTTAGAATTCGCATTAGGGATTAGGTGTTATGGTTATGGCTTGGAGTTAGGGTTAGAATTCAGAGATAGGAGTTGTTCTCAGGGTAAGTGTTATGCATTAACGTTATGATAAGGGGTTAAATTTAGGGTTATGGTGAGATTTACATTTTAAGGTGAGCAATGGGATCAGGGTCAGGTGTTATGTTCAGGGTTATGGTTAGGGGTGAGGGGTAGGGTTTATGCTTACAACTCGGGCCCTGTCTGCACTAGGCAGGGGGGGAGGGGTTTGGGGTTGCGATTGTCGTCGGGAACCCACTCTAGTGTATGCTGAGTATGGGCACTGGGGTTTCCGGCAGGACACAGTGGTAGAGCCTCCTTTTATTCATGGCATGGGAGGATTGTAGGCTTTCTAACGCTGAGAAAGCAAGAAGTCTGATAATTAGATTTAGGGTTAGGATTATAGTTAGGGTTAGGAATGAGGTTAGTGCTAGGGTGAGGGATTAGGGCTAGGGATTATGGGTAGAGTTAAGGTTAAATGTTAGAGTTAGGTTTAACGGTTACAGTTAGGTTTAGGGTTACGTTTTAGGGTGAGGGTTATGGTTAGGGGTTAGGGTTTGGTACAGGGTTAGGGTTAAGTGTTAGGTTTAGGGTTAAAGATTAGAATTCGGATTAGGGTTGACGGTTAGTGTGAGTGTTAACGGTTAGGTTTGTGTTTAAGGGTTAGGGTTAGGGTTTAGGGCTAGTGTTAAGCGTTCGTGTTAGATTTAGGGTTAGAGTAAAGTGTTATGGTTAGGGTTATGGGTTAGCATTAGGGTTAAAGGTTAAGGGTTAGGTTTATTTTGAGGCACAGGGTTAGGATTAGGTGTTAGGGTTAGTGTTACCGTTAAGGTTTTTTGTAGGCTTAAGGTTAGGTTTAGCAGTTTAGAATTAGGGTTAGGGATTAGGTGTTATGGTTATGGTAAGGAGTTAGGGTTAGAATTATGGCATAGGGGTTGGTCTCAGGGTCAGTTTTATGCTTAAAGTTAGGGTAAGCGGTTAAAGTTAGTGTTACGGTGAGCTTTACGTGTTAAGGTGAGCAATAGGATCAGGGTTAGGTTTTATGTTCAGGGTTAGGGTTATGGGTGAGGGGTAGAGTTTATACTTAGGGTTAGGGTTAGGGTTAGGGTTTAGGCTTAAGGATCAAGGGTTAGGGTTAGGGTTAGTGTTAGGGCTGTTGGTAGGGTTAAATTTAGGGTTAGCAGCTTACAATTAGGTATTAGGTTTTACAGTTATGAATAAGAGTTAGGGTTAGAATTATGGGATAGGTGTTGTCCTCAGGGTAAGTATTATTCATTAACGTTAGGATAAGGGGTTAGGGTTAGGGTTATGGTGAGTTTTACATGTTAAGGTGAGCAATAGGATCAGGGTCAGATGTTATGATCAGGGTTATGGTTATGGGTTAGGGGCAGTGTTTATGCTTAGGGCACAGGCCCTGTCTTCACTAGGTGGGGGGGCTCGGAGGCTGGGATTGTCACCAGGAACCCACTCTATCGTATGCTGGGTATGGGCCTCTGGGTTTCATGCAGGGCACAGTGGCAGAGCCTCCTTTCATGCATGGCATGGGAGGATTGTAGGCTTTCTAAACTCTGAGAAAGCAAGAAGCCTGAGAATTAGATTTAGGGTTAGGATTACGGTTAGGGTTAGGGATGAAGTTTAGTGTTAGGGAGAGGGCTTAGTGTTAGGGATTAGGGTTTGGTACAGGGTTAGGGTTAAGTGTTCGGCTTAGGGGTAAAGATTAGGATTAGTGTTAGGTTTAAGGGTTAGCTGAGGGTTAACGGTTAGGGTTAAGGTGAAGGGTTAGGGTTAGGGTTTAGGGTTAGGATTAGGGGTTCGTGTTAGGTTTAGGGTTACACTTAAGTGTTAGGGTTTAGGTTCAGGTTTAGGGTTCATGGTTAAGGTTATGTTTAGGGGTTAGGTTTAGGGGTTAGGTTTGGTGTAAGGGTATAGTGTTAGTGAAGGGAGTTTGGGTCAGGGTTTCTGTTTAGGGTAGGGGTTAGTGTTAGGACTTAGATTTAGCGATTAGTTTAAGGTCAGAGGACCTGTTTAATCTATGGTGAGAAGGGTGTGGAATCGGTCGCTGAGACACCACAGCATTGTACCCTGGGCCTTGGGCTCAGACCTACATGCAGGAATCAGGGGGAGCCTGTTCTCATGCATGGCATGGTTGTATTGTAGGCTTGGTTAACTCTTAGAATGGAAGAAGTGTGAGAATTAGGGTTATGGTTAGGGTTAGGGATTTGGGTTTAGGAGAGAGTGTTCAAATGAGGGTTAGGGGTTAGGCATTAGGGGTTAGGATTAGTGTTAGGGTTAGGGGTTGGGGTGAGGGTTGGGTTAGGGGCTAGGGTTAGGTTTAGGGTTGGGGTTAGTGTTAGCGTTCGAGTTAGGGATTAGAGTTAGGGTTAAGGGATAGGATTAGGGTTAAGAGTTTGGCTTAGGGTTCAGGTTAAGGGTTAGGGTTATGGTTAAAGATTAGTGTTAGTTTAAACAGTTACAGTTAGGTTTAGGGTTAAATTTTAGGGTGAGGGCTTTTTAAACTCTGAGAGAGAAAGACGTCTGAGATTAAGATTTAGGGATAGGATTATGGTTAGGATTAGGGATGAAGATTAGTGTTAGGGTGAGGGCTTAGGGTTAAGGGTTAGGGTTAGAGTTAGGGTTAAGGTTAGTGTTAGTTTTAACGGTTAAAGTTAGGTTTAGGGTTAAGGTTTATTGTGAGGGTTAAGGTCAGGGGTTAGGGTTTCGTACAGGGTAAGAGTTAAGTGTTAGGTTTAGGGTTAAAGATTAGCATTATGGTTAGTGTTAAAGGTTAGTGTGAGGGTAAAAGTTTAGGGTTAAGTTTAAGGGCTAGGGTTAGGGGTTAGTGTTAGGGTTAAGGGGTCTTGTTAGGTTTAGGGTTACAGTTAAGTGTTATGGTTAGTGTTAGGGGTTACGGTTAGGCTTAGGGTTCATGGTTAATGTAACATTTAGGGGTTAGGGCTAGGGTTAAATGATAGTGTTAGAGTTAAGGCTTAGGCTTTGGGTAAAGGTTTAGGGATAGGTTTACGGGTTAGGGTTAGTGTCAGGGTTAAATGTTAGGGTGAGAGTTAACAGTTATGGTTAGGGTTATTGGTTAGGGGTTGTGTTTATGCTTAGGGCATGTGCCTTGTCTGCACTAGGCGGAGAGGTTAGGGGGCTAGCATATTCGCCGGGAAATCACTCTATCGTATGCTGGGTATTGGCCCCTGGACACAGTGGCAGGGCCTCCTTTCACACATGGCGTGGGAGGATTATAGGCTTTCTAAACTCTGAGAAAGAAAAAGTCTGAGAATTAGATTTAGGGTTAGGATTATGGTTAGAATTAGGGATGAAGTTTAGTGTTAAGGTGATGCCTTAGGGTTAGGGGTTAGGTTTAGGGTCAGAGTTAAAGGTCAGTGTTAGGTTTAACAGTTACAGTTAGGTTTAGCGTTAAGGTTTAGTGTTAGGGTTCAGTTTAGGGGATAGGTTTTGGTACAGGTTAAGGTTTAAGTGTTAAGTTTAGAGTTAAAGATTACAATTAGGGTTAGGTTTAAAGGTAAGTGTGAGGATTAACGGTTAGGGTTAAGCATGAGGGTTAGGGATTAGGTTTAGTGTTAAGGGTTTATGTTAGTTTAGGGTTAGAGTTAAGTGTTATGGTTAGGATTAGGGGTTAGGGTTAGATATAGGGTGCATGGTTAGGGTTACGTTTAGGGGTTAGGGTTACGGGTTAGGTTTAGGGTGAGTGTTTGGTGTTAGTGTTGGGCATTAGGATAAGGGCTTAGGTTTAGGGTTAGCGTTTAGGTTTAGTGTTAGGGCTTAGATTTAGCGGTTAGTTTAAGGGCACAGGACCTGTTTAATCTATGGTGAGAAGGGTGCAGAATTGGTCCCCTTGACACCACACCATCGTACCTGGGCCTTGGGCCCAGACCTACATGCAGGACTCAGGCGGAGCCTCTTCTCACTCATGGCATGGCTCTATTGTAGGCTTGGTGAACTCTGAAAATGGAGGAAGTGTGAGAATTAGGGTTATGGTTATGGTTAATTGTTTGGGGTTAGGGGTTAGGGTTCGAGTGTGGTTCAGGGGTTAGAAATTAGGAGTTAGTGTTAGTGTTAGGGTTAGGGGTTAGGGGTTAGTGTTGGTTTAGGGGCTAGGGTTAGATTCAGAGTTAGGGTTAGTGTTAGGGTTAGGGTTAGGGATTATGGTTAGGGTTAGGAATTAGGGTTAGGGTTAGGCTTAAGGGATAGGATTAGGGTAAAGGGTTAAGGCTTAGGGTTAGCATTAGGGATTAGGGTTAGGGTTAAGTGTTAGGGTTTTGGTCTGATTTAAGGGTTAGGGTGAGCGTTAACAGTTAGGGTTAAGGTTAATTGTTAGGATTGGGGGTTAGGCTTAAGGATTCGTATTAGGGTTAGGGTATAAGGGTGAGACTTAAGTCTTATGGTTAGGGACAGGGCTTTTGGTTAGGGATAAGGGTTAGGAGTTAGGGTTACTTTTAGGCATAGGGTAGGTTTAGGGGTGAGGGTTAGGGTTAGGGTTAGTGTTAGGGTTGTTGGTAGTGTTAAGGTTAGGGTTAGCAGTTTAGAATTAGGGTTAGGGATTAGGTTTTATGGTTATGGCTAAGATTTAGGGTTAGAATTATGGGATAGGCGTTGTTCTCAGTGTAAGTGTTATGCATTAACTTTAGGAGATGCGGTTAAAGTTAGGGTTACAGTGTGGTCTACATGATAAGGTGAGCAGTAGGATCAGGGTTAGGTGTTACGTTCAAGGTTAGGGTTATATGTTAGGCGTACTTTTTATGCTTAGGGCACGGGCCCTGTCTGCACTAGGCGGGAGGATTAGGGGTCTAGGATTGTGGCCGAGAACTTTCTCTATCGTACACTGGGTATGGGTCCCTGGGTTTCATGCAGGACACAGTGGCAGAGCCTCTTTTCACGCATGGCATGGGAGGATTGTAGGCTTTCTAAACTCTGAGAAAGCAAGAAGTCTGAGAATTAGATTTAGGGATAGGATTATGGTTAGTGTTAAGGATAAAGTTTAGCATTAGGGTGAGGGCTTAGGGTTAGGGGTTAGAGTTACGGTCAGGGTTAAAGGTTAGTGTTAGGTTTAATGGTTACAGTTAGCTTTAGGGTCAAGTGTTAGGGTTAAGGTTAAGGTTAGGGGTTAGGTTTTGGTACAGGGTAAGGGTTAACTGTTAGGTTTAGGGTTAAAGATTACGATTAGGGTTAGGTTTAAGGGTTAGTGTGAGAGTTAACGGTTAGGGTTAAGGTTAAGTGTTAGGGTTAGTGGTTAAGTTTAGGTTTAAGTGTTCGTGTTAGGTTTAGGGTTAGAGTTAAGTGTTATGGTTAGGGTTTGGGGTTAGGGTTAGGTTTAGGGTTCATCGTTAGGGTTACGTTTAGGCATTAGGGTTATGGGTAAGGATTAGGGTAAGGGTTTAATGTTAGTGTTGGGCGTTAGGGTCAGGGCTTAAGTTTAGGGTTAAGGGTTAGTGTTAGAGTTAGCGTTAGGGCTTAGATTTAGAGGTTATTTTAAGGGCACAGGACCTGTGTAATCTATGGTGAGAAGTGTGCAGAATGGGTCATTGCCACACCACACCATCGTACCCTAGGCCTTGGGCCCAGACCTACATGCAGGTCTCAGGCAGAGCCTCTTCTCACGCATGGCATGGTTTTATTGTAGGCTTGGCTAACTCTGAGAATGGAGGAAGTGTGAGAATTATGGTTATGATTAGGGTTAGGTGTTTGGGGTTAGGGGTTAGTGTTCGCGTGAGGGTTAGGTGTTAGGGATTAGGGGTTAGGGTTAATGTTAACATTAGGGGTTAACGGTTAGGGTTGGGTTAGGGACTAGAGATAGATTTAGGGTTGGGGTTAAGGTTAGGGTTAGGGTTAGGGGTTAGGGTTAGGGTTAAGGGATAGGATTAGGGTTTAGGGTTAGCATTAAGGGATAGGGTTAGGGTTAAGGGTTAGGGTTATGGTCCGAGTTAAGGGTTAGGGTGAG
This sequence comes from Eulemur rufifrons, assembly GCF_041146395.1. Taxonomy (NCBI): domain Eukaryota; kingdom Metazoa; phylum Chordata; class Mammalia; order Primates; family Lemuridae; genus Eulemur; species Eulemur rufifrons. Next base: position 884,643 of record NC_091011.1, read on the forward strand.
GGTTAACAGTTAGGGTTAGGGTTATAAGTTAGGGATAGTGTTAGGTTTAAGGTCTAGGGTTAGGGTTAGAGGTAGCTTTACTGCTAAGATTAGGTCTCGGCATTAAGGTAAGGGTTAGTGTTAGGGTTAAGGGTTAGGGTTAGGTTTAATTGTTAGGATTAGGATCAGAATTAAGGGTTAGGCTTAGGGTTAGGGGATAGGGTTAGTGTTTAGGGTAAACTTTTAAGGTTATGTTTAGGGATAAGGTTAGGGTTAGCGTTTAAGGTTAGGGTTAGTATTAGGGTTGTTTGTAGGGTTAAGGTAATGTTTAGTGGTTAGAATTAGGGTTAGGGATTAGGGGTTACTGTTATGGCTAGGAGTTAGGGTTAGAATTAAGTGATAGGGGTTGTTCTTAGCATAGGTGTTATGCATTAATGTTAGGATAAGTGGTTAAAGTTAGGTTTACGGTGAGGTTTATGTGTTAAGGTGAGCAATAGGATCAGGGTTAGAATTATGAGTGAGGGGTAGGGTTTTGCTTAGGGTATGGGCCCTGTCTGCCCTAGGAGTGGGATTGAGGGGGATGCGATTGTCACCAGAAACCCACTCTATCGTATGCAGGGTATGGGCCCATGGGTTTCTTGTAGGACACTCTGGCAGAGCCTGATTTCACGCATGGTAAAGGAGGATTGTAAGCTTTCAAATCTCTAAGAAAGTAAGAAGTCTGAGAATTAGATTTAAGGTTAGGATTATCGTTATGGTTAGGGATGAAGTTTAATCTTAGGGTGAGGGCTTCGGGTAAGGGGATACGGTTAGTTTTAGGGTTAAAAGTTACTGTTAGGTTTAACAGTTACAGTTAGACTTAGGGTTTAGGTTTAGGGTTAGGGTTAAGCTTAGGGGTTATGGTTTGGTACAGGGTTAGGGTTAAGTGTTAGGGTTAGGGTTAAAGATCATGACAAGGGTTAGAGTTAAGGGTTAGTTTGAGTGTTAACAGTAGGGTTAAGGATAACTTTTAGGGTTAGGGGTTAGGATTAGTGTTAGGGCTGAGATTTAGCGGTTAGTTTAAGGGCACAGGACCTGTTTAATCTATGGTGAGAGTGGTGCACAGGGTCGCTGCGACACAACACCACCGTACGCTGGGCCTTGGGCCAAGATCTACATACAGGACTCAGGTGGAGCCTCTTCTCACGCATGACATGGCTGTATTGTAGGCTTGGTTAACTCTGAGAATGGAAGAAGTGTCAGAAATCGGGTTAGGGATGGCTGTAGGTGTTTTTAACCCCTAACCCTAACACTAACCTCCTAATCCTAACCCTAACACTAATCCCAAGGTTAAATCTAACCTTAACCCCTACGACAACCCTAACCCTAACCCTAACCCCTCTCACTGTAGAATAAACAGATCCTGTGCCCTTAAACTAACCACTAAATCTAAGCCCTAACATCAACCCTAACCTCTGACCCTAAACCTAAGCCCTGAGCCTAAAGCCCAACACTAACTCTAAACTCTTACCCTAAAGCTAATCCCTAACCCTAATGCTAACCTCTAAACGTAACCCTAACTGTGAACCCTAAACCTAACCCTAACCTCGAGCGCTAACCATAGCACTTAACTCTAACCCTAAACCTAACATGAACCCTTAATCCTAACACTAACCCTAACCCTAACTCTTAACTTTAACCCTGACTGTTAACCCTCACACTAACCTTTAAACCTAACCTTAATCGTAATCTTTAACCCTAAACCTAATATTTAACCCTAATCCTGTACCAAACCCTAAACCCTAACCTTAAACCTAACCATAAACCTTAACCCTGAACCTAACTGTAACGGTTAAAACTAAGAGTAACCTGTAACGCTACCCGTAACCCCTAACTCTAAGCCTTCACCCTAATACTAACCTTGATCCTTAACCCGAACCCTAACCCTAACCCTAAATCTAATTCTCAGTCTTCTTGCTTTCTTAGAGTTTAGAAAGCCTACAATCCTCCCATGCCATGCGTGAAAGGAGGCTCTTCCACTGTGTCCTGAATGAACCGCTGGGGCCCATAACCAGAGTACGATAGAGTGGGTTCCTGGTGACAATCCCAGCCCCCTAACCCCCCCCCCCCCCGCCTAATGCAGACAAGGCCCGTGCCCTAAGCATAAACTCTACACCTCACCCAAAACTCTAACCCTGAAAATAACATTTAACCCTGATTCTATTGCTCACCTTAGAATGTAAACCACACCGTAACCTGAACTTTAACCTCTTATCCTAACGTTAATGCATAACACTTACCCTGAGATTAACCCCTATCCCATAATTCTAACCCTATCTCCTAGTCATAACTGTGACAACTAATCCCTTACCCTAATTCTAAACCACTGACACTAACTGTTACCCTACGTAGTTACTGTTACGGTAACCTACTGTTACCCTAACACTGAACCTAACCCTTACTACTAACGCCAAAGCTATGGCTAAAAATAATGCTAACCCTTGACCCTTTACCCTAACTCCTAACCCTAACCCTAATCCTAACCACTAAACCCAACCTTAGCTCTTAACCCTAACCCTAAACCTTACCCTGAAGCCTAGACCTAACACTAACACTAAACTAACACCTAACCCTAATCATAACCCCTAAAGCTAACCCTAACCCTGAACCCTAAACCTAACTCTAACACTTAATACTAACTATATCCCTAACCCCTAACCCCAACCCTAACCCTAACCGTTAACCCTCACCCTAACCCTTAAACCGGACCCTAACACTAAATCTTAACCCTAAAGCTACGCCCAACCCGTAACCATAATCCTATCCCTTAACCCTAAACCTAACCCCTAACCCTAAACCTAACACTAACCCCAATCCTAATTCTAACCATAGCCCTTAATACATCACTACGCCTAACCCCTAACCCTAACCCTAACCCCTAATGCTAACCCTAACACTGAACCCTAAACCTAACCCTATCCCTAACCCTTAAACATAACTCTATCCCTAACCAATAATCCTAAGCCTAATCTTTAACCCTCACCCTAGAGCTTAACTCAAACCGTAACCCTAAGCCTAAACCCCAACCCTAACACTTAACACACACCCTAAGCCTAAACACTTAACGCCAATCCTATCCTTTAACCCTAACACTAACCCTGATGCCTAATCCTAACCCTAACACTAACCCCAACCATAAATCTAACCCTAGCCCCTAACGCAAAACTAACCCCTAACCCTAACACTAACCCTAAATCCTAGTCCCTAACCACTAAACCTCACTTGAACCCTAACCCCTAACACCAAACCCTTAACCCTAACCATAACCCTATTTCTCACACTACTTCCATTCTCAGAGTTAACCAAGCCTAAAATACAACCATGCAATGCATGAGTAGAGTTTCCGCATGAGTCCTGCAAGTAGGTCTGGGCCAAAGGCCCAGGATCCGATGGTGTGGTGTCGCATGGAAACATTCTGCACCCTTCTCACCATAGATTACACAGGTCCTGTACCCTTAAACTAACCGCCAAATCAAAGCCCAAACACTGACCCTAACCCCTAACCCTACCTAAGCCCTGACCCTAATGCCCAACACTAACACTAAACGCTTACCCTAAACCTAACCCCTAAATGTAACCTTAACCATGAACCCTAAACCTAACCCAAACCCCTAACCCTAACCATAACACTTAACTCTAACCCTAAACCTAACATGAACACTTAACCCTAACCCTAACCCATAAACCTAACACTTAACCTTAACCCTAACCGTTAACCCTCACACTAAACCTTAACCCTAACCCTAATCCTAATCTTTAAGCCTAAACCTAGCACTTAACCCTTACCCTGTACCAAAACCTAACCCCTAATCTTAACCCTAAGCTTAAACCTTAAAGCTTAACCCTAAACCTAACTGTAACTGTTAAACCTAACACTAACCTTTAACCCTGACCCTAACTGAAACCCCTAACCCTAAGCCCTCACCATAACGTAACCTATATTGCTAACCCTAACCCTAATCCTAGCCCTAAATTTAATTCTCAGACTTCTTGCTTTCTCAGAGTTTACAAAGCCTACAATCCTCCCATGCCATGTGTAGAAGGAGGCTCGGCCACTGTGTCCGGCATGAAACCAAGGGGCCCATACCCAGTGTATGATAGAGTGGCTTCCGGCATCTATCCCAGCCCTCTAAGCCCCCTCCTAGAGCAGAGAGGGCTCGTGATATAAGCATAAACACTACCCCTCACCCATAACCCTAACCCTGAACATCACAGCTCACCCTGATACTATTGCTCACCTTAACACATCAACCTCACCATAACTCTAACTTGAACCTGTTATCCTAACGTTAATGCATAAGACTTACCCTAAGAACAACCCCTATCCCTTAATTCTAACCCTAACTCCTAGCCACAATTGTAACACCTAATCCCTAAGGCTAACTCAAAACTGCTAAACATTACCTTATCCCTACAAACTAACCCTAACCCTAACCGCTAACCCTAACCGTACACCTAAAAATAACCGTAACACTTGACACTTAACCCTAACCCTTAACCCTGATCCTAATCCTAACAATTAAACCTAACCCTAACTCTTAAGCCTAACACTAACACGTACCCTAATGCCTAGACCTAACCCTAAGAGTAAACGTAACCCCTAACCCTAACCCTAATCCCTAATGCTAACCCTAACACTGAACCCTAATCCTAAGCCTTAAACCTAACTCTATCCTTAACCCATAACCCTAGCCCTAACCGTTAACCCCACACTAACCCTTAACTCGAACTGTAACCCTAACCCTTAAAACTAAACCTAACACTTAACACTAACCCTAAGCCTTAACGCTTAACCCTTATCCTATCCCTTAACCCTAACCCTAACCCATAACGCTAACCCTAACCCCACTCTAAATCTAACCCTAGCGCCTAACCCAACCCTAACCCCTAAGCCCTAACCCTAGCACTAAACCCAACACCTACTCCCTAACCCCTAATCCTCACTCGAAGCTTAAGCCCTAACCCTAAGCCCTCTCCCTGACTAATCTTCATCCCTAACCCTAACCCTAATCCTAACCCTAAATCTAATTCTCAGACTTCTTGCTATCTCAGAGTTTTAAAAGCCTACAATTCTCCAAAGCCATGCGTGAAAGCTGGCTCTGCCACAGTGTCCTGCATGAAACCCAGGAGCCCATACACTGCGTACGATAGAGTGGGTTCCCGGGGACAATCACAGCCCCCTAACTCCCCCTGCTAGTGCTGACAGGGCCCATGCCCTAAGCAAAAACCCTGCACCTCACCCATAACCCTAACCCTGAACATAACACCTAACCCTGATGTTATTGTTCACCTTAACACGTAAACCTCACTGTAACCCTAACTTTAACCCCTATCCTAATGTTATTGCATAACACTTACCCTAAGAACAAACCCTATCCCTTAATTCTAAGCCTAACTCCTAGCATAACTGTAACACCTAATCCCTAACCTTAATTCTAAACTGCTAAACATTACCTTCACCCTACAAACAACCCTAACACTAACCCTAACTCTAACCGCTAACCCTAACCCTAACCATTACCCTGATCATAATCCTAACAATTAAACCTAACCCTAATTCTTAACCCTAACACGAACCATTACCATAATGCCTAGACCTAACCCTAACTGTAACCCTAACCCCTAACCCTAACCCTAACCGCTAATGCTAACCCTAACCCCGAACCCTAAACCTAACCCTAACCCTATCCCTTAAACCTATTACTATCCCTAAACCATTACCCTAATCGCAACTGTTAACCCTCACTCTCACCCTTAACTTGGACCGAAACCCTAACCCTTAACCCTAACCTTAACCCTTACTGCTAATCTTAAGCCTTCACCCTTTACCTTAATCCTATCTTGTAAGCCTAACCCTAACGCTGACCCCTAACCCACCTGAACATTAACCCTAAACCTAAATCTAACGCTAGCCCCTTACAAAAACCTAACACCTAACCCCTGACACACTAATCCTAACTTCTAATTCCTAACCACTAAACTTCACTCAAACCCAAACCTCTAACCCCAAACACATAACCCTAACCATAACCCTAATTCTCACACTTCCTTCGTTCTCAGAGTTGACCAAGCCTACAATAGAGCCATGCCACGAGTGAGAAGAGGCTCTGCCTGAGTCCTGCATGTAGGTCTGGGCCCAAGGCCCAAGTACGATGGTGTGGTGTTGAGGCGACCCAGTCTGCACCCTTCCCACCATAGATTAAACAGAGCATGTGCCCTTAAACTAACCACTAAATCTAAGCCCTAACACTAAACCTAAATCCTAACCCTAAACCACGGCCCTTATCCTAACGCCCAACAGTAACACTAAACACTCGCCCTAAACTTAACCCGTAACCCGAACCTCTAAATGTAACCCTAACCATGAACCCTAAACCTAACCCTAACCTCTAGCCATAACCATAACACTTAGCTCTAAACCTAAATGTTACACGAAGCCTTATTCCTAACCCTAAGCCTAACCCTAACCCTTAATCTTGAAACTTACCATTAACCCTCACACTAACCCTTAACCCTAACCCTAATCCTATTCTTTAACCATAAAGCTAACACTGAAGCCTAACCCTGTGCCAAACGATAAAACCAAACCTTAACCCTAACCCTGAAACTTAACCGTAAACGTAACTGTAACTGTTAAAAATAACACAAACCTTTAACCCTAACCCCTAACCCTAAGAGCCCACCCTAACACTAATCTTCCTCGCTAAACATTACCATAATCCTACCCCTAAATCTAATTGTCAGACTTCTTGCTTTCTCAGAGTTTAGAAAGTCTAAAATCCTCCCATGCCATGAGTAAAAGGGGGCTCTACCACTGTGTCCTGCGTGAAACCCAGGAGCCCATATCCAGCGTACGATAGAGTGGGTTCCCGGGGACAATCCCATCCCCCTAACCCCAGCCCCCCGCCCAGTGCAGACAGGGCCTCTACGCTAAGTATAAACACTACCCCTAACAGATAACCCTCACTCTGAATATAACACCTGACCCTGATCCTATTGCTCACCTTAAAACATAAACCTCCCCGTAACCCTAACTTATCCCCTTATCTTAACCTTAATGCATAACACCCTGAGAAGAAGCCCCATCCCATAATTCTAATCCTAATCCCCAGCCATAACCATAAGACCTCATCCCTAATTCTAAAATGCCAACCCAAAACTTCACCCTACAAACAACCCTAACCCTAACCCTAACCTCTAACCCTAAGCCCTCACCCTATCACTAATCTTCATCCCTAAACCGTACCGTAATCCTAACCCGAAATCTAATTCTCAGACTTCTTGCTTTCTCAGAGTTTTGAAAGCCTACAATCCTACTAAGCCATGCAGGAAAGCCGGCTCTGCCACAGTGTCCTGCAAGAAACCCAGAGGCCCATACACAGCGTACGATAGAGTGGGTTCCCAGCGACCACAACCGACCCCTAACTTCGATTCCTAGGGCATACAGGGCCCATGCCCTAAGCATAAACACTACCCCTCACCCATAACCCTAACCCAGAACATAACACCTAACCCTGATCCTACTGCTCACCTTAACACGTAAACCTCACCGTAACCCTAATTTTAACCCCATATTGTAACGTTAATGCATGACACCCTGAGAACAAGCCCTATACTGTAATTCTAACCCTAACTCCTAGCCATAAGCATAACACCTAATCTCTAATTCTGAAACGCCAACCCTAACCTTAACCCTACCAACAACACTAACACTAACCCTAACCCCTTACCCTAACCCTACGCCTAAAAATAACCGTAACCGTTGATCCTTAGTCATAACCCCTAACCTTAACCCTAACACTTAACCCTAATCCCAATCCTAACCATTAAACATAACCCCAACTCTTAACCCTAACTCTAACCTTTACCTTAATGCCTAGAGTTCTAACGCCAACACTGACCTACAGTTAGAAGTAACACAAACCCATAATGCTAACCTTAAACCTGAACAATAAACCTAATCCTTAACCATAACACCCTAACCCTAATCCTAACCCTTAACCCTGACCCTAACCCTAAACTTTAACCCTAACCCTGAATCCTAACCCTAAGCCTACCCTTAACCCTAACCCTATAAATTAACCCTAACCGCTAATGATAACACTAACACCAACCCTAAACCTACCCCTGGCCCCCTAACCCAGAATTAACACCGAACCCGTAACACTAACTCTACCCCTAACCACTAGCACCTAACCCTGACTCGAAACCTAACCCCTAACTCGAAACCCCTAACCCCAACCCTAACCTTAATTCTCACACTACTTCCATTCCCGAGTGAAGCAAGCCTACAATACAGCCATGCCATGTGTGAGATGAGGCTCCGCCTGAGACCTGCATGTAGGTCTTGTCCCAGGGCCCAGGGAATGATGTTGTGCTTTCGTGGTGACTCCAACCGCACCCCTCTCACCGTAGATTAACCAGGTCCTGTGCCCTTAAACTGACCGCTAAATCTAAGCCCTACCACCAACCCTAACCCCTGACCCTGAACCTAAGCCCCGAGCCTAAAGCCCAACACTAACTCTAAACACTTACCCTAAAACTAATCCCTAACCCTAATGCTAACCCCTAAACATAACCCTAACCGTGAACAGTAAACCTAACCCTAACCTCTAACACAAACCCTAACACATAACTCTAACCCTAAAACTAACCCTAACCCTTAACCCTAAACCTAAACCCTAACCCTAACCCTTAACCTTAATCTTAACCGTTAACTCTCATGCTAACCCTTAATCCTAACTCTAATCCTAATCTTCAAACCTAAACCTAACACAACCCTAACCCTGTACCAAAACCTAACCCCTCAACTTAACCCTATCCGCAAACCTCAACCCCAAAACGAACTGTAACCGTTAAACCTAACAGTAACCTTAAACCGTAACCCTAATCTGTAACCCTATCCCCTCACCATAACACTACACTTCATCCTGAACCCTAACCATAATCCTAACCCTAAATCTAATTCTCAGACTTCTTGCTTTCTTAGAGTTTAGAAAGCCTGCAATCCTCCCGTGCCATGTGTGAAAGGAGGCTCTACCACTGTGTCCTGCATGAAATCCACGGGCCCATACCCAGAGTCCGATACAGTGGGTTCCCGGTGACAATCCCAGCCCCCTAACCTCCCCCCAGCCTAATGCCGACAGGGCCCGTGCGCTAAGCATAAATGATACCTTTAACAGATAACCCTAACCCTGAACATGGCACCTAACCCTGTTCCTATTTCTCCCCTTAACACGTAAACCTCACCGTGAGCCTAACTTTAACCTCTTAACGTAACGTTAATGCATAACCCATTCCCTGAGAACATCCCCTATCCCATAATTCTAACCCTATCTCCTAGTCATCACTGTAACACCTAATCCCTAACCCTAATTCTCCGCCGCTAAGCCTAACCGTAACGCTGCCTACAACCCAAACACTGACAGGAACCCTTAGTTCTAACCCCAACGTTATGCCTAACAAAAGCCCTAACCCTTCACCCTTCACCCTAACCCATAAGCATTACCCTAACCTTTAACCGTAATCCTAATCCTAACCATTAAACCTAACCCTAGCTCTTAAAGCTAACCCTAAACCTTACCCTCACGACTAGACCTAACTCTGACACTAACCTAACACCTAACCCTAACCATAACCCCTAAAGCTAACCCTAACCCTGAACCCTAAACCTAACCCTAACACTGAACCTTCACTATATCCCTAACCCCTAAGCCTAATCCTAACTGTTAACCCTCACCCTAACACTTAAACTGGACCATAACACTAAACATTAACCCTAACACTAAACTTTAACCCTAACCATAAGCCCAACACTTAACCCTAATCCTATCCCCTAACCCTAAGCCCTAACCCTAAACCTAACCCTAACCCCAACCCTAACCCTTAATCTTGACCCTTACCATTAACCCTCACACTAACCCTAATCCTAATCTTTAACCATAAAGCTAACACTGAAGCCTAACCCTGTGCCAAACGCTAAACCCAAACCTTAATCCTAACCCTGAAACTTAACCATAAACCTAACTGTAACTGTTACACCTAACACTAACCTCTAACCCTAACCCCTAACCCTAAGACCCCACCTTAACACTAACCCTAACCCTAAACATTATCATAATCCTACCCCTAAATCTAATTCTCGGACTTCTTGCTTTCTTAGAGTTTAGAAAGCCTAAAATCCTCCCATGCCATGAGTAAAAGGGGGCTCTGCAGCTGTCTCTTGCATGAAACCAGGAGCCCATACCTAGCGTATGATAGAGTGGGTTCCCGGGGACAATCCCATCCCCCTAACCCCAGCCCCCCGCCCAGTGCAGACAGGGCCTGTACGCTAAGTATAAACACTACCCCTAACAGATAACCCTCACCCTGAACATAGCACCTGACCCTGATCCTATTGCTCACCTTAAAACATAAACCTCCCCGTAACCCTAACTTATCCCCTTATCTTAACCTTAATGCATAACACCCTGAGAAGAAGCCCTATCCCATAATTCTAATCCTAACCCCTAGCCATAACCGTAACACCTCATCCCTAATTCTAAAATGCCAACCCTAACCTTCACCCTACCAACAACCCTAACCCTAAACCCTAACCCTAACCCTAACACAAACCTAACCCTAACCTAACCCAAACCCTAACCCCTAAACCTAACCCCTAACCCTAACCCTAACTCTACCCTAACCCTACCCTAACCCTAACCCTACCGTAACCCTAACCCTACCCTAACCCTAACCCTAATTCTAACTCTAACCCTGAACCCTAAACCTACCCGTAACCCTTAACACTAACCCTATCCGTGAACCTTAACCCTGACCCTAACCATTACCCGCACCCAAGCATTTTACCCTGACCCTACCCCTAATCCTTAATGATAACCCTAACACTAAACCCTAACCCTAATGCTAACCCCTAAACGTAATCATAACGTCACCAGTAAACCTAACCCTAACCTCTAACACAAACCATAGCACATAACTCTAACCCTAAAACTAACCCTAACCTTAAACCTAACCCTAAACCCTAACTCTTAACCTTAACTCTAAGCGTTAACTCTCACGCTAAACTTTAATCCTAACCCTAATCCTAATCTTCAACCCTAAACCTGACACGTAACCCTAACCCTAACACTAACCCTAACCCATTTCCTGAGAACAACCCCTATTCCATAATTCTAACCCTATCTCCTAGTCATCACTGTGACACCTAATCCCTAACCCTAATTCTAAACCGCTAACCCTAACCGTAACCCTACCTACAACCCTAACACTGACAGTAACCCTTACTTCTAACCCCAACGCTATGCCTAACAAAAACCCTAACCCTTGACCCTAACCCCTAAGCCTTACCCTAACCCTTAACCCTAATCCTAATCCTAACCATTAAACCTAACCCTAGCTCTTAAAGCTAACCCTAAACCTTACCCTCACGACTAGACCTAACCCTGACACTAACCTAACACCTAACCCTAACCAGAACCCCGAAAGCTAACCCTGAACCCTATCCCTAACCCTAGCAGTAAACTTTAACCCTAAACCTAAGCCCAACCTGTAACCCTAATCCTATCCTTTTACCCTAAAACTAACCCCTAAACCTAACCCCTATACCTCACCCTAACTCTAACCCCAATCCTAATTCTAACCATACCCCTTCATAAAACACTAACTCCTAACCGCTAACCCTAACACTAACCAAAAACCCTAATCACTATTCCCTAACCCTAACGCTTAACCTTTACCCTAACCGTTAGCCCTCACCACAAATCTTAACACTGACCCTAACCTTAACCTTTAACTCTAAGCCTAACCCTTAACCCCTTAGTAAGGAAGACCCTTAATGCTAATGGGATCCCTTATCCCTAACCCTAACACTATAGCTAAAAATAACCCTAACCTTGAATCCTTAAACCTAACCCCTAACACTTACTTTAACCCCAAACCCTAACCCTAATCCTAAGCATTAAACCTAACCCTATCTCTTAACCCTAACGATAGCCCTTACCCTAACGCCTAGATCTAACCCTAAATCTAACCTACCGCCTAATCCTAACCTTAAGCCCCAATGGTAACACTAACCCTGAACCCTAAACCTACCCGTAACCCTTAACAGAACCCTATCCGTGAACCTTAACCCTGACCCTAACCATTACCCGCACCCAAGCATTTAACCCTGATTCTAACCCTAATCCTTAATGCTAACCCTAACACTAAACCCTAACCCTAAGCCCAACACTTATCCCTAATCCTATCCCTTAACCCTAACCCTAACCCTAATGCTACCCCCTAAACGTAACCCTAACCGGGGCCAGTAAACCTAACCCTAACCTCTAACACAAACCATAGCACATAAGTCTAACCCTAAAACTAACCCTAACCCTAACCCTAACCCTACCCCTATCCCTACCCCTAACCCCTAAGCCTAACCCTAACCCCAAACCCTAACCCTAAAACCCGAACCCTAACCCAACCCTAACCCTAACCCTAACCCCAACCCCAAAACCCAACCCTAACCCTAACCCTAAACCCTAACCCTAACCCCTAACCCCTACCCTAACCCTAACCCCTAACCCTAACCCCAAACCCTAACCCTAACCCTAAACCCTAACCCTAACCCTAACACAAACCTAACCCTAACCTAACCCAAACCCTAACCCCTAAACCTAACTCCTAACCCTAACCCTAACTCTACCCTAACCCTACCCTAACCCTAACCCTACCGTAACCCTAACCCTACCCTAACCCTAACCCTAATTCTAACTCTAACCCTGAACCCTAAACCTACCCGTAACCCTTAACACTAACCCTATCCATGAACCTTAACCCTGACCCTAACCATTACCCGCACCCAAGCATTTTACCCTGACCCTACCCCTAATCCTTAATGATAACCCTAACACTAAACCCTAACCCTAATGCTAACCCCTAAACGTAATCATAACGTCACCAGTAAACCTAACCCTAACCTCTAACACAAACCATAGCACATAACTCTAACCCTAAAACTAACCCTAACCTTAAACCTAACCCTAAACCCTAACTCTTAACCTTAACTCTAAGCGTTAACTCTCACGCTAACCTTTAATCCTAACCCTAATCCTAATCTTCAACCCTAAACCTAACACGTAACCCTAACCCTAACACTAACCCTAACCCATTTCCTGAGAACAACCCCTATTCCATAATTCTAACCCTAACTCCTAGTCATCACTGTGACACCTAATCCCTAACCCTAATTCTAAACCGCTAACCCTAACCGTAACCCTACCTACAACCCTAACACTGACAGTAACCCTTACTTCTAACCCCAACGCTATGCCTAACAAAAACCCTAACCCTTCACCCTAACTCCTAAGCCTTACCCTAACCCTTAACCCTAATCCTAATCCTAACCATTAAACCTAACCCTAGCTCTTAAAGCTAACCCTAAACCTTACCCTCACGACTAGACCTAACCTTGACACTAACCTAACACCTAACCCTAACCAGAACCCCGAAAGCTAACCCTGAACCCTATCCCTAACCCTAGCAGTAAACTTTAACCCTAAACCTAAGCCCAACCCGTAACCCTAATCCTATCCTTTTACCCTAAAACTAACCCCTAAACCTAACCCCTATACCTCACCCTAACTCTAACCCCAATCCTAATTCTAACCATACCCCTTCATAAAACACTAACTCCTAACCGCTAACCCTAACACTAACCAAAAACCCTAATCACTAATCCCTAACACTAACGCTTAACCTTTACCCTAACCATTAACCCTGACCCTAAATCTTAACACTGACCCTAACCTTAACCTTTAACTCTAAGCCTAACCCTTAACCCTACAGTAAGGAAGACCCTTAATGCTAATGGGATCCCTTATCCCTAACCCTAACACTACAGCTAAAAATAACAGTAACCTTTCATCCTTAAACCTAACCCCTAACACTTACTTTAACCCCAAACCCTAACCCTAATCCTAAGCATTAAACCTTACCCTATCTCTGAACCCTAACGCTAGCGCTTACCCTAACGCCTAGATCTAACCCTAAATCTAACCTACCGCCTAATCCTAACCTTAAGCCGTAATGCTAACTCTAACCTGAACCCTAAACCTACCCGTAACCCTTAACACTAACCCTATCCGTGAACCTTAACCCTGACCCTAACCATTACCCGCACCCAAGCATTTAACCCTGACCCTACCCCTAATCCTTAATGATAACACTAACACTAAACCCTAACCCTAAGCCCAACACTTAACCCTAATCCTATCCCTTAACCCTAACCCTAACGCAAACCCCTAAACGTAACCCTAACCGTGCCCAGGAAACCTAACCCTAACCTCTAACACAAACCATAGCACATAACTCTAACCCTAAAACTAAACCTAACCCCAACCCTAACCCTAAACCCTAACTCTTAACCTTAACCGTAAGCGTTAACTCTCACGCTAACCTTTAATCCTAACCCTAATCCTAATCTTCAACCCTAAACCTAACACTTAACCCTCACCCTGTACCAAACCCTAAACCCTCATCTTAACCCTAACCGTAAACCTCAACCCGAAACCAATGTGTAACCGTTAAACCTAAGAGTAACCTTTAACCCTAACCCTAATCCCTAACCATAAGCCCTCACCCTAACACTAAACTTCATCCTTAACCCTAACCAGAATCCTAACCCTAAATCTAATTCTCAGACTTCTTGCTTTCTTAGAGTTTAGAAAGCCTGCAATCCTTCCATGCCATGCGTGAAAGGAGGCTCTACCACTGTGTCCTGCATGAAACCCACGGGCCCATACCCAGAGTATGATAGAGTGGGTTCCCGGGTACAATCCCAGCCCCCTAAACTCCCCCCGCCCGCTTAATGCAGACAGGGCCCGTGCGCTAAGCATAAACAATACCTTTAACAGATAACCCTAACCCTGAACATAACACCCAACCCTGTTCCTCTTTCTCCCCTTAACACGTAAACCTCACCGTGCGCCTAACTTTAACCTCTTATCCTAACGTTAATGCATAACCCATTTCCTGAGAACAACCCCTATCCCATAATTCTAACCCTATCTCCTAGTCATCACTGTGACACCTAATCCCTAACCCTAATTCTAAACCGCTAACCGTAACCGTAACCCTACCTACAACCTTAACACTGACAGTAACCCTTACTTCTAACCCCAACGCTATGCCTAACAAAAACCCTAACCCTTGACCCTAACCCTTCACCCTAACCCCTAAGCCTTACCCTAACCCTTAACCCTAATCCTAATCCTAACCATTAAACCTAACCCTAGCTCTTAAAGCTAACCCTAAACCTTACCCTCACGACTAGACCTAACCTTGACACTAACCTAACACCTAACCCTAACCAGAACCCCGAAAGCTAACCCTGAACCCTATCCCTAACCCTAGCAGTAAACTTTAACCCTAAACCTAAGCCCAACCCGTAACCCTAATCCTATCCTTTTACCCTAAAACTAACCCCTAAACCTAACCCCTATACCTCACCCTAACTCTAACCCCAATCCTAATTCTAACCATACCCCTTCATAAAACACTAACTCCTAACCGCTAACCCTAACACTAACCAAAAACCCTAATCACTAATCCCTAACACTAACGCTTAACCTTTACCCTAACCATTAACCCTGACCCTAAATCTTAACACTGACCCTAACCTTAACCTTTAACTCTAAGCCTAACCCTTAACCCTACAGTAAGGAAGACCCTTAATGCTAATGGGATCCCTTATCCCTAACCCTAACACTACAGCTAAAAATAACAGTAACCTTTCATCCTTAAACCTAACCCCTAACACTTACTTTAACCCCAAACCCTAACCCTAATCCTAAGCATTAAACCTTACCCTATCTCTGAACCCTAACGCTAGCGCTTACCCTAACGCCTAGATCTAACCCTAAATCTAACCTACCACCTAATCCTAACCTTAAGCCGTAATGCTAACTCTAACCTGAACCCTAAACCTACCCGTAACCCTTAACACTAACCCTATCCGTGAACCTTAACCCTGACCCTAACCATTACCCGCACCCAAGCATTTAACCCTGACCCTACCCCTAATCCTTAATGATAACACTAACACTAAACCCTAACCCTAAGCCCAACACTTAACCCTAATCCTATCCCTTAACCCTAACCCTAACGCAAACCCCTAAACGTAACCCTAACCGTGCCCAGGAAACCTAACCCTAACCTCTAACACAAACCATAGCACATAACTCTAACCCTAAAACTAAACCTAACCCCAACCCTAACCCTAAACCCTAACTCTTAACCTTAACCGTAAGCGTTAACTCTCACGCTAACCTTTAATCCTAACCCTAATCCTAATCTTCAACCCTAAACCTAACACTTAACCCTCACCCTGTACCAAACCCTAAACCCTCATCTTAACCCTAACCGTAAACCTCAACCCGAAACCAATGTGTAACCGTTAAACCTAAGAGTAACCTTTAACCCTAACCCTAATCCCTAACCATAAGCCCTCACCCTAACACTAAACTTCATCCTTAACCCTAACCAGAATCCTAACCCTAAATCTAATTCTCAGACTTCTTGCTTTCTTAGAGTTTAGAAAGCCTGCAATCCTTCCATGCCATGCGTGAAAGGAGGCTCTACCACTGTGTCCTGCATGAAACCCACGGGCCCATACCCAGAGTATGATAGAGTGGGTTCCCGGGTACAATCCCAGCCCCCTAAACTCCCCCCGCCCGCTTAATGCAGACAGGGCCCGTGCGCTAAGCATAAACAATACCTTTAACAGATAACCCTAACCCTGAACATAACACCCAACCCTGTTCCTCTTTCTCCCCTTAACACGTAAACCTCACCGTGCGCCTAACTTTAACCTCTTATCCTAACGTTAATGCATAACCCATTTCCTGAGAACAACCCCTATCCCATAATTCTAACCCTATCTCCTAGTCATCACTGTGACACCTAATCCCTAACCCTAATTCTAAACCGCTAACCGTAACCGTAACCCTACCTACAACCTTAACACTGACAGTAACCCTTACTTCTAACCCCAACGCTATGCCTAACAAAAACCCTAACCCTTGACCCTAACCCTTCACCCTAACCCCTAAGCCTTACCCTAACCCTTAACCCTAATCCTAATCCTAACCATTAAACCTAACCCTAGCTCTTAAAGCTAACCCTAAACCTTACCCTCACGACTAGACCTAACCCTGACACTAACCTAACACCTAACCCTAACCAGAACCCCTAAAGCTAACCCTGAACCCTATCCCTAACCCTAGCAGTAAACTTTAACCCTAAACCTAAGCCCAACCCGTAACCCTAATCCTATCCTTTTACCCTAAAACTAACCCCTAAGCCTAACCCCTAAACCTCACCCCTGTACCTCACCCTAACTCTAACCCCAATCCTAATTCTAACCATACCACTTCATAAAACACTAACTCCTAACCGCTAACCCTAACACTAACCAAAAACCCTAATCACTAATCCCTAACCCTAACGCTTAACCTTTACCCTAACCGTTAACCCTCACCCTAAATCTTAACACTGACCCTAACCTTAACCTTTAACTCTAAGCCTAACCCTCAACCCTACAGTAAGGAAGACCCTTAATGCTAATGGGATCCCTTATCCCTAACCCTAACACTACAGCTAAAAATAACCCTAACCTTGGATCCTTAAACCTAACCTCTAACACTTACTTTAACCCCAAACCCTAACCCTAATCCTAAGCATTAACCCTAACCCTATCTCTTAACCCTAACGCTAGCCCTTACCCTAACGCCTAGATCTAACCCTAAATCTAACCTACCGCCTAATCCTAACCTTAAGCCCTAATGCTAACACTAACCCTGAACCCTAAACCTACCCGTAACCCTTAACACTAACCCTATCCGTGAACCTAAACCCTGACCCTAACCATTACCCCCACCCAAGCATTTAACCCTGACCCTAACCCTAATCCTTAATGGTAACCTTAACACTAAACCCTAACCCTAAGCCCAACACTTAACCCTAATCCTATCCCTTAACCCTAACCCTAACCCTAACCCTAATGCTACCCCCTAAATGTAACCGTAACCGTGACCAGTAAACCTAACCCTAACCTCTAACACAAACCATAGCACATAACTCTAACCCTAAAACTAACCCTAACCCTAACCCTAACCCTAAACCCTAACTCTTTTTATTTTTTATTTTTTATTTTTTATTTTTTGTTTGTTTTTCAGCTCATCAAGGGGGTACAAAAGATCAGGCTATATACATTGCCCATGCCTCCCCATCCCCCCGAGTCTGAGCTTTAGTTGTGTCCATTTCCTAGACAGTGCACATCACTCTCATCATGTAGGTGTGCACTCCTCCCCTCCCCCCACCCCATCCCCCCCAGAGAGAACTTCAAACGTGTCCATTCCCCAGGCAGTGCGCATCGCACTCATCAAGTACGTATACACCCATCCCTTCCACCCAGCCCCGACCTCTGTCCAATACCCAATTGGTGTGAATCCCAAATGTGCTCTCAGGGAAACCAGTTTGCTGGTGAGTACATGTGGTGCTTGTTTTTCCATTCTTGGGATACTTCACTTAATAGAATGGGTTCCAGCTCACTCCAGGAGAACCAAAGAGATGCCATATCGCCATCATTTCTATTAGCTGAGTAATATTCCATGGTATACATATACCACATTTTGCTAATCCATTCATGAATCGATGGGCATTTGGGTTGTTTCCATATCTTTGCGATTGTGAATTGTGCTGCTATAAACATTCGGGTGCAGGTGTCTTTTTTATAGAATGACTTTTGTTCTTCTGGGTAGATGCCCAGTAATGGGATTGCTGGATCGAATGGTAGGTCTACTTGAATCTGTTTAAGGTATCTCCACATTGCTTTCCACAGGGGCTGCACTAGTTTACAGTCCCACCAGCAGTGTATGAGAGTACCTGTCTCTCCACACCCACGCCAACATGTATAGTTTTGGGACTTTTTGATAAAGGCCGTTCTCACTGGAGTTAAGTGATATCTCATTGTGGTTTTGATTTGCATTTCCCTGATGATTAGAGATGTTGAACACTTTTTCATATGTTTGTTAGCCATTTTTATATCTTCTTTTGAAAAATTTCTATTCATGTCCTTTGCCCACTTTTTGATAGGGTTGTTCGATTTTTTCTTACTGATTTTCCTGAGTTCTAAATAGATTCTTGTTATCAGTCCTTTATCTGATGTGTAGTATGCGAAAATTTTTTCCCATTCTGTAGGTTGTCTATTTACTCTTGTGACTGTTTCTTTGGCTGTGCAGAAGCTTTTTAATTTGATCAGGTCCCATTTATTTATTTATTTATTTATTTATTTTTTTTTTTGTTGAGACAGAGTCTCACTTTGTTGCCCAGGCTAGAGTGAGTGCCGTGGCGTCAGCTTAGCTCACAGCAACCTCAAACTCCTGGGCTTAAGCGATCCTACTGCCTCAGCCTCCCGAGTAGCTGGGACTACAGGCATGCGCCACTATGCCCGGCTAATTTTTTCTATATAGATTTTTAGTTGTCCATATAATGTCTTTCTATTTTTTTTTTTAGTAGAGACGGGGTCTCGCTCAGGCTGGTCTCGAACTCCTGACCTTGAGCAATCCACCCGCCTCGGCCTCCCAGAGTGCTAGGATTACAGGCGTGAGCCACCGCGCCCGGCCTCATTTATTTATTTTTGTTGCTGCTGTGATTGCCTTAGGGGTCTTCCTCATAAATTCTTTGCCTAGGCCAATGTCTGTAAGAGTCTTACCTACGTTTTCTTCTAGAATTCTAATAGTTTCTGACCTAAGGTTTAAGTCTGTTAACCACCGTGATTTGATTTTTGTGAGGGGTGAGAGCTGTGTGTCCTGTTTTAGTCTTCTACATGTGGATATCCAGTTTTCCCAGCACCATTTATTAAATAAGGAATCTTTTCCCCAGAGTATGTTTTTTTCTGCTTTGTCAAAGATTAGATGGCTATATGAGGATGGTTTTATATTTGGATTTTCTGTTCTGTTCCACTGGTCTGTGTCTCGGCACTTGTGCCAGTACCAGGCTGTTTTTAGAACCACAGCCTTGTAGTAAAGTTTGAAGTCTGGCAAATTAATACCTCCCATTTTGTTTTTGTTGTTTAATATTGCTTTTGCTAAACGGGGTCTTCTCTGATTCCATACAAAGCGTAAAATTATTTTTTCTATGTCTGTGAAAAAAGATGTTGGTAATTTAATAGGGATTGCATTGAATCTGTAGATAACTTTGGGCAGTATAGACATTTTAACAATGTTGATTCTACCGATCCATGAGCATGGTATGGTTTTCCACCTATTTACATGTTCTGCGATTTCCTTCCTCAGAGTTTCATAGTTCTCCCTATAGAGGTCCTTTACTTCCTTAGTTAGATATATTCCTAGATATTTTATTTTCTTTGTTGCTATTTTGAAGGGTATTGAGTCCTTAATTTGGTTCTCCGTTTGACTGTTATTGGCGTATATGAATGCCTCTGATTTGTGTGTATTGATTTTGTATCCTGAGACTTTGCTGAATTCATTAATCAATCCAGGAGTCTCTTGGTTGAAATCTTGGGGTTTTCTAGATATAACATCATATCATCAGCAAAGAGTGAGAGTTTGATCTCTTCTGTCCCTATTTGGACTCCCTTGATTCTGCTCTCTTGCCTGATAGCTCTTGCAAGGACTTCCAATACTATGTTGAAAAGTAATGGGGACAGTGGGCAGCCTTGTCTGGTTCCAGTTCGAAGTGGGAATGCTTTCAGTTTTTCCCCATTCAGTATGATGTTGGCTGTGGGTTTGTCATATATGGCTTGTATCATTTTTAGATAGGCCCCGTCTATGCCTATTTTTTTGAGTGTTCTTATCATAAAAGGGTGTTGAATTTTGTCGAATGCTTTTTCTGCATCTATTGAGAGTATCATATGATCTTTATTTTTGCTTCTATTTATGTGATGAATTACATTTATAGATTTGCGTATGTTAAACCATCCCTGCATCTCTGGGATGAAGCCCACTTGGTCGTGATGGATTATTTTTTTGATAAGCACTTGGATTCGATTTGCTAGAATTTTATTGAGGATTTTTGCATCTATATTCATAAGAGAAATTGGTCTATAGTTCTCTGTTTTAGTTGCATCCTTTCCTGGTTTTGGTATTAGGGTTATGTTGGCTTGGTAAAAAGTGTTGGGGAGAATCCCATCCTTCTCTATATTGGAGAATAGTTTATGTAGGATGGGCACCAGTTCTTCTTTGTAGGTATGGTAGAATTCAGGTGTGAACCCATCTGGTCCAGGGCTTTTCTTTTTGGGAAGGTTTTTTATTGCTGTTTCGATTTCAGATCTAGATATCGGTCTATTTAGGAACTCTACTTCTTCCTGGTTGAGCCTGGGAAGGCTGTGTGTTTCTAGGAATTTGTCCATTTCCTCCAGGTTTTCTAATTTGTGTGCATAAAGATTTTTGTAGAATTCATATATGGTATCCTGTATCTCTGTGGCATCAGTCGTGATTACTCCTTTTGTGTTCCTGATGGAGGTTATAAGAGATTTTTCTTTTCTGTTCTTGGTTAGTCTAGCCAGAGGTGTGTCAATTTTGTTTATTTTTTCAAAGAACCAACTTTTGGTTTTATTAATCTCCCTTATGGTTTGATTGTTGTCCTTTTCATTTAGTTCTGATTTAATCTTAATAATTTCTCTCCTTCTGCTGGGTTTGGGATCGGTCTGTTCTTCCTTCTCCAGCACTTTGAGTCTATTCATTAGATTGTCTAATTGTAAGTTTTCTGTCTTTTTGGTATAAGCATTTATGGAAATAAATTTTCCTCTCAGGACTGCTTTAGCTGTGTCCCACAGATTTTGATAGGTTGTATCTCCTTTGTCATTTAATTCAAAAAATCTTTTGATTTCCGACTTGATTTCTTCATTTATAAAATGATTGTTCAGGAGAAGGTTATTTAGCTTCCATGACTTTGAGTAGAAGTGAGGATTTCTGTTAGGGTTCATTGTTACTTTTATTCCACTGTGATCTGAGAAGATGCATGGTATAATTTCTATATTTTTAAATTTTTTAAGGCATGCTTTATGACCTAAGATATGGTCAATCTTGGAGAATGTCCCATGAGCTGATGAGAAGAAAGTATATTCAGTGGTTTTTGGGTAGAATGTCCTGTAGATATCAGTCAGGCCCATTTGATCGAGCGTTGTATTTAAGTCCACTATTTCTTTGTTTATTTTTTGTTTGGAAGATCTGTCCTGAACTGTCAGTGGCGTGTTAAAATCTCCGGCTACTAACGTGTTGTTATCTATCATTTGGTTGAGATCAAGTAGGGTTTGCTTTATGAATCTGGGTGCACCTAGATTGGGTGCATATATATTAAGTACAGTTATGTCTTCTTGTTGAATTGTACCCTTCACCAGTATATAGTAACCATCTTTGTCTTTCTTTACTTTTGTTGATTTGAAAACTACGTTATCGGAGATTAGAACCGCCACGCCAGCTTTCTTTTGGGTTCCATTTGCTTGGAATATTGATTTCCATCCTTTTATCTTCAGCCTAAATGCATCCTTGCAGGTTAGATGAGTTTCCTGAAGACAGCAGATACTTGGCTTATATTTTTTTATCCATTGGGCCAGTCTATGTCTCTTGAGTGGGGAATTCAATCCATTCACATTTAATGAGAGAACTGATAGGTGAGACAGATTGCTTTTCCTCAAGTTGGGTTGAATTTCATTGATCTGTTTTCTCTCTTGAGCCATTATGATAACTGGGTTTTTATATTTATCTCTTGATTAGTGTTACATTCGAGGGTCCTTCTTGTGCTGGACCATGTGTAACTCTGTTTTGAGTACTTCTTGGAGAGCTGGTCTTGTCTTGGTGAATTCCCTAAGTTTTTGTTTATCTGAGAATGTCTTAATTTCACCTTCATATATAAAACTGAGCTTAGCTGGATACAGGATTCTAGGCTGGGCATTATTCTGTTTCAGAAGAGTGAGAATGGGGCCCCAATCTCTTCTTGCTTGTAAGGTTTCAGTTGAGAAATCTGGCGTGATTCGGATGGACTTACCTTTGTATGTTACTTGATTCTTTCTCCTTACAGCTCGAAGAAGGGCCTCTTTAGTGGATATTTTGGTCAGTCTAATGACTACATGACGTGGTGTCTTCCTATTTGGTATGAATCTCCCAGGGGTTCTTTGAGCTTCTTGAACCTGTATATCTAGAGATTTGGCTAGGCCTGGGAAATTTTCCTCAATTATATCTTCAAATAGTTTATTCAACCCTTGCTTATTGTCTTCTTCACCCTCAGGAATGCCAATAACTCTGACGTTAGGCTTCTTCACATAATCCCACATTTCTTGTAGACTGTGGTTAATTCTCATGTTTGTTTGTTTCAGCTCTGTAACTGACTTATTTAATTGGAAAGTGTTGTCTTCGATCTCTGAGATTCTTTCTTCTGTTTGATCTACCCTGCTCTTGAGACTTTCCACTGTGTTTTGTAGCTCCTTGAATAAATTCTTCATTTCCAGGAGTTCAGTTTGATTTTTCTTCAGTATTTCAATTTCTTTGGTGAATTTTTCTTCCAAGTCCTGGATCTTTTTTGTGGTTTCTTTATGTTGATTATCCCTTTTTACTTGCATGCTGTTCAGCGTGTTTATGATCCATGTTTGAAATTCTTCCTGTGACATGTTGCTATTTGGAATCTGGTTTGTGTTAATTGGTGGTGAACTAGTAATCCTCTTTGAGGGTGAAGTTTCAGCTTGATTCTTTATACTTCCAGAGTTCTTTCGCTGAGCCCTTCCCATCTGGATGAATCCTTAAGATTCCTTCTTTCAGCTTTAGTCTGGAAAGGGGCAGGCCGTGAGCGCCAGGTAAGCTGCCTCCTCTGTCGCTAGGGGGAGCCCTTCGCGTGTTGTTCAGGGTTTTGCTACCTCCGCTGGGGGGGCTGCTCCTCTTCCTCTCCCGAGGTGGTTTCCGTCTCTCTCTGCGAGAAAGACAGTGGATAGGGGGAGGGGAGCGGCGCCCTCGTTCGCCCAGCGCCCCAGCCGCTGCAGTTCCCGTGGGCGATGGTCCTCCCCGCCCCAATGTCCGCAAGGTCCACGCTCGACTCTCTCGTGACTGGGGAACCACTCAGTGTTCACACAAAGGCTTAGCTCCTAGTCGGTCCGTGGACTAGGGAAGGGAGCCGCCCGGTACCCAATCACTTCACCGGGTTTAGGGTGCAAAACCCAACAATGGCGACCGCCCGTCTGCAGCACTGTCACAGGGGTTGAACGCTCAGCGACCGGCAGAGGCCAGAGGAGCCAAGACCGGGAGAACCCAGCCCCGCCTAAACGAGACAGATCGGCGTCTGCTCGAGCCGGGAGGGAGGCAGCCCCGCAGCCCGCGTATAGGAGACAGTTGCTAGGCGCCTCAGCCGCGCACAGCGCACAGCGTTCTAGGGTCCAAAAAGCCTCCCGCCAATGTCTCCTCTGCAGAGCTCACGTCTCCCGCAGTAATTCTGCGCCGACTTTGGGCAAATCCCCAATTGAGTGGGTGTGGAGGTCAGAGGGGGAACAAGATGCTTTCCTGTGGGGCTGAACCCACCCCACTCTCCGGTGGGGTGCGTACAACCGTCCCGCGCTCCCTTCTCTGATGACCCTCCGCACTCTCTAGTTTTTCGCGCTGTATTTCCCGATCACTTCAGTCCTTTCTCGTTCTCTCTCTGTCCCACGCTGATTCTCCGTGGGTTCACGCCGCCGTTCTTGTGGGGGAGTGAACCTCTAGCGTTGTGGCAGTCCGAGACCCATGCCTTCCACTCCGGGAGCACGAATCCAGCAGGTCACCACCATTCCGCCATCTTCCCTTTCTCCTAAACCCTAACTCTTAACCTTAACCCTAAGCGTTAACTCTCACGCTAACCTTTAATCCTAACCCTAATCCTAATCTTCAACCCTAAACCTAACACTTAACCCTCACCCTGTACCAAACCCTAACCCCTCATCTTAACCCTAACCGTAAACCTCAACCCTAAACCAAAGTGTAACCTTAAACCTAAGAGTAACCTTTAACCCTAACCCTAATTCCTAACCCTAAGCCCTCACCCTAACACTAAACTTCATCCTTAGCCTAACCAGAATCCTAACCCTAAATCTAATTCTCAGACTTCTTGCTTTCTTAGAGTTTAGAAAGCCTGCAATCCTCCCATGCCATGCGTGAAAGGAGGCTCTACCACTGTGTCCTGCATGAAACCCACGGGCCCATACCCAGAGTATGATAGAGTGGGTTCCCGGGTACAATCCCAGCCCCCTAAAGTCCCCCCGCCCGCCTAATGCAGACAGGGCCCGTGCGCTAAGCATAAACAATACCTTTAACAGATAACCCTAACCCTGAACATAACACCCAACCCTGTTCCTATATCTCCCCTTAACACGTAAACCTCACCGTGTGCCTAACTTTAACGACTTATCCTAACGTTAATGCATAACCCATTTCCTGAGAACAACCCCTATCCCATAATTCTAACCCTATCTCCTAGTCATCACTGTGACACCTAATCCCTAACCCTAATTCTAAACCGCTAACCCTAACCGTTACCCTACCTACAACCCTAACACTGACAGTAACCCTTACTTCTAACCCCAACGCTATGCCTAACAAAAACCCTAACCCTTGACACTAACCCTTCACCCTAACCCCTAAGCCTTACCCTAACCGTTAACCCTAATCCTAATCCTAACCATTAAACCTAACCCTAGCTCTTAAAGCTAACCCTAAACCTTACCCTCACGAGTAGACCTAACCCTGACACTAACCTAACACCTAACCCTAACCAGAACCCATAAAGCTAACCCTGAACCCTATCCCTAACCCTAGCAGTAAACTTTAACCCTAAACCTAAGCCCAACCCGTAACCCTAATCCTATCCTTTTACCCTAAAACTAACCCCTAAACCTAACCCCTATACCTCACCCTAACTCTAACCCCAATCCTAATTCTAACCATACCCCTTCATAAAACACTAACTCCTAACCGCTAATCCTAACACTAACCAAAAACCCTAATCACTAATCCCTAACCCTAACGCTTAACCTTTACCCTAACCATTAACCCTCACCCTAAATCTTAACACTGACCCTAACCTTAACCTTTAACTCTAAGCCTAACCCTTAACCCTACAGTAAGGAAGACCCTTAATGCTAATGGGATTCCTTATCCCTAACCCTAAAACTACAGCTAAAAATAACCCTAACCTTGGATCCTTAAACCTAACCCCTAACACTTACTTTAACCCCAAACCCTAACCCTAATCCTAAGCATTAAACCTAAACCTATCTCTTAACCCTAACGCTAGCCCTTACCCTATCGCCTAGATCTAACCCTAAATCTAACCTACCGCCTAATCCTAACCTTAAGCCCTAATTCTAACACTAACCCTGAACCCTAAACCTACCCGTAACGCTTAACACTAACCCTATCCGTGAACCTTAACCCTGACCCTAACCATTACCCGCACCCAAGCATTTAACCCTGACCCTAACCCTAATTCTTAATGCTAACCCTAACACTAAACTCTAACTCTAAGCCCAACACTTAACACTAATCCTATCCCTTAACCCTAACCCTAACCCTAATGCTACTCCCTAAACGTAAACCTAACCGTGACCAGTAAACCTAACCCTAACCTCTAACACAAACCATAGCACATAACTCTAACCCTAAAACTAACCCTAACCCTAACCCTAACCCTAAAACCTAACCCTTAACCTTAACCCTAAGCGTTAACTCTCACGCTAACCTTTAATCCTAACCCTAATCCTAATCTTCAAACCTAAACCTAACACTTCTCCCTAACCCTGTACCAAACCCTAACCCCTCATCTTAACCCTAACAATAAACCTCAACCCTAAACCAAAGTGTAACCGTTAAACCTAAGAGTAACCTTTAACCCTAACCCTAATCCCTAACCCTAAGCCCTCACCCTAACACTAAACTTCATCCTTAACCCTAACCAGAATCCTAACCCTAAATCTAATTCTCAGACTTCTTGCTTTCTTAGAGTTTAGAAAGCCTGCAATCCTCCCATGCCATGCGTGAAAGAGGCTCTACCACTGTGTCCTGCATGAAACCCACGGGCCCATACCCAGAGTATGATAGAGTGGGTTCCCGGGTACAATCCCAGCCCCCTAAACTCCCCCCGCCCGCCTACTGCAGACAGGGCCCGTGCGCTAAGCATAAACAATACCTTTAACAGATAACCCTAACCCTGAACATAACACCCAACCCTGTTCCTATTTCTCCCCTTAACACGTAAACCTCACCGTGCGCCTAACTTTAACCTCTTATCCTAACGGTAATGCATAACCGATTTCCTGAGAACAACCCCTATCCCATAATTCTAACCCTATCTCCTAGTCATCACTGTGACACCTAATCCCTAACCCTAATTCTAAACCGCTAACCCTAACCGTAACCCTACCTACAACCCTAACACTGACAGTAACCCTTACTTCTAACCCCAACGCTATGCCTAACAAAAACCCTAACCCTTAACCCTAACCCTTCACCCTAACCCCTAAGCCTTACCCTAACCCTTAACCCTAATCCTAATCCTAACCATTAAACCTAACCCTAGCTCTTAAAGCTAACCCTAAACCTTACCCTCACGACTAGACCTAACCCTGACACTAACCTAACACCTAACCCTAACCAGAACCCCTAAAGCTAACCCTGAACCCTATCCCTAACCCTAGCAGTAAACTTTAACCCTAAACCTAAGCCCAACCCGTAACCCTAATCCTATCCTTTTACCCTAAAACTAACCCCTAAACCTAACCCCTATACCTCACCCTAACTCTAACCCCAATCCTAATTCTAACTATACCTATTCATAAAACACTAACTCCTAACCGCTAACCCTAACACTAACCAAAAACCCTAATCACTACTCCCTAACCCTAACGCTTAACCTTTACCCTCACCGTTAACCCTCACCCTAAATCTTAACACTGACCCTAAACTTAACCTTTAACTCTAAGCCTAACCCTTAACCCTACAGTAAGGAAGACCCTTAATGCTAATGAGATCCCTTATCCCTAACCCTAACACTACAGCTAAAACTAACCCTAACCTTGGATCCTTAAACCTAACCCCTAACACTTATTTTAACCCCAAACCCTAACCCTAATCCTAAGCATTAAACCTAACCCTATCTCTTAACCCTAACGCTAGCCCTTACCCTAACGCCTAGATCTAACCCTAAATCTAACCTACCGCCTAATCCTAACCTTAAGCCCTAATGCTAACACTAACCCTGAACCCTAAACCTACCCGTAACCCTTAACACTAACCCTATCCGTGAACCTTAACCCTGACCCTAACCATTACCCGCACCCAAGCATTTATCCCTGACCCTAACCCTAATCCTTAATGCTAACCCTAACACTAAACCCTAACCCTAAGCCCACCGCTTAACCCTAATCCTATCCCTTAACCCTAAACCTAACCCTAACCCTAATGCTACCCCCTAAACGTAACCCTAACCTTCACCAGTAAACCTAACCCTAACCTCGAACACAAACCATAGCACATAACTCTAACCCTAAAACTAACCCTAAACCTAATCCTAAACCCTAACTCTTAACCTTAACCCTAAGCGTTAACTCTCACGCTAACCTTTAATCTTAACCCTAATCCTAATCTTCAACCCTAAACCTAACACTTAATCCTAAACCTGTGCCAAACACTAACCCCTCATCTTAACCCTAACCGTAAACCTCAACCCTAAACCAAATTGTAACCGTTAAACCTACGAGTAACCTTTAACACTAACCCTATTCCCTAATCCTAAGCACTCACCCTAACACTAAACTTCATCCTTAACCCTAACCAGAATCCTAACCCTAAATCTAATTCTCAGACTTCTTGCTTTCTTAGAGTTTAGAAAGCCTGCAATCATCCCATGCCATGCGTGAAAGGAGGCTCTACCACTGTGTCCTGCATGAAACCCACGGGCCCATACCCAGAGTATGATAGAGTGGGTTCCCGGGTACAATCCCAGCCCCCTAAACTCCCCCCGCCCGCCTAATGCAGACAGGGCCCGTGCGCTAAGCATAAACAATACCTTTAACAGATAACCCTAACCCTGAACATTACACCCAACCCTGTTCCTATTTCTCCCCTTAACACGTAAACCTCACCGTGCGCCTAACTTTAACCTCTTATCCTAACGTTAATGCATAACCCATTTCCTGAGAACAACCCCTATCCCATAATTCTAACCCTATCTCCTAGTCATCACTGTGACACCTAATCCCTAACCCTAATTCTAAACCGCTAACCCTAACCGTAACCCTACCTACAACCCTAACACTGACAGTAACCCTTACTTCTAACCCCAACGCTATGCCTAACAAAAACCCTAACCCTTGACACTAACCCTTCACCCTAACCCCTAAGCCTTACCCTAACCCTTAACCCTAATCCTAATCCTAACCATTAAACCTAACCCTAGGTCTTAAAGCTAACCCTAAACATTACCCTCACGACTAGACCTAAACCTGACACTAACCTAACACCTAACCCTAACCAGAACCCCTAAAGCTAACCCTGAACCCTATCCCTAACCCTAGCAGTAAACTTTAACCCTAAACCTAAGCCCAACCCGTAACCCTAATCCTATCCTTTTACCCTAAAACTAAACCCTAAACCTAACCCCTATACCTCACCCTAACTCTAACCCCAATCCTAATTCTAACCATACCCCTTCATAAAACACTAACTCCTAACCGCTAACCCTAACACTAACCAAAATCCCTAATCACTAATCCCTAACCCTAACGCTTAACCTTTACCCTATCCGTTAACCCTCACCCTAAATCTTAACACTGACCCTAACCTTAACCTTTAACTCTAGCCTAACCATTAACCCTACAGTAAGGAAGACCCTTAATGCTAATGGGATCCCTTATCCCTAACCCTAACACTACAGCTAAAAATAAACCTAACCTTGGATCCTTAAACCTAACCCCTAACACTTACTTTAACCCCAAACCCTAACCCTAATCCTAAGCATTAAACCTAACCCTATCTCTTAACCCTAACGCTAGCCCTTACACTAACGCCTAGATCTAACCCTAAATCTAACCTTCCGCCTAATCCTAACCTTAAGCACTAATGCTAACACTAACCCTGAACCCTAAACCTACCCGTAACCCTTAACACTAACCCTATCCGTGAACCTTAACCCTGACCCTAACAATTACCCGCAGCCAAGCATTTAACCCTGACCCTATCCCTAATCCTTAATGCTAACCCTAACACGAAACCCTAAGCCTAAGCCCAACACTTAACCCTAATCCTATCCCTTAACCCTAACCCTAACCCTAACCCTAATGCTAACCCCTAAACGTAACCCTAACCGTGACCAGTAAACCTAAACCTAACCTGTAACACAAACCATAGCACATAACTCTAACCCTAAAACTAACCCTAAACCTAACCCTAAACCCTAACTCTTAACCTTAACCCTAAGCGTTAACTCTCACGCTAACCTTTAATCCTAACCCTAATCCTAATCTTCAACCCTAAACCTAACACTTAACCCTAACCCTGTACCAAACCCTAACCCCTCATCTTAACCCTAACCGTAAACCTCAACCCTAAACCAAAGTGTAACCGATAAACCTAAGAGTAACCTTTAACCCTAACCCTATTCCCTAACCCTAAGCCCTCACCCTAACACTAAACTTCATCCTTAACCCTAACCATAATCCTAACCCTAAATCTAATTCTCAGACTTCTTGCTTTCTTAGAGTTTAGAAAGCCTGCAATCCTCCCATGCCATGCGTAAAAGGAGGCTCTACCACTCTGTCCTGCAAGAAACCCACGGGCCCATACCCAGAGTATGATAGAGTGGGTTCCCGGGTACAATCCCAGCCCCCGAAACTCCCCCCGCCCCCCTAATGCAGACAGGGAACGTGCGCTAAGCATAAACAATACCTTTAACAGATAACCCTAACCCTGAACATAACACCCAACCCTGTTCCTATTTCTCCCCTTAACACGTAAACCTCACCGTGCGCCTAACTTTAACCTCTTATCCTAACGTTAATGCATAACCGATTTCCTGAGAACAACCCCTATCCCATAATTCTAACCCTATCTCCTAGTCATCACTGTGACACCTAATCCCTAACCCTAATTCTAAACCGCTAACCCTAACCGTAACCCTACCTACAACCCTAACACTGACAGTAACCCTTACTTCTAACCCCAACGCTATGCCTAACAAAAACCCTAACCCTTGACCCTAACCCTTGACCCTAACCCCTAAGCCTTACCCTAACCCTTAACCCTAATCCTAATCCTAGCCATTAAACCTAACCCTAGCTCTTAAAGCTAACCCTAAACCTTACCCTCACGACTAGACCTAACCCTGACACTAACCTAACACCTAACCCTAACCAGAACCCCTAAAGCTAACCCTGAACCCTATCCCTAACCCTAGCAGTAAACTTTAACCCTAAACCTAAGCCCAACCCGTAACCCTAATCCTATCCTTTTACCGTAAAACTAACCCCTAAACCTAACCCCTATACCTCACCCTATCTCTAACCCCAATCCTAATTCTAACCATACCCTTTCATAAAACACTAACTCCTAACGGCTAACCCTAACACTAACCAAAAACCCTAATCACTAATCCCTAACCCTAATGCTTAACCTTTACCCTATCCGTTAACCCTCACCCTAAATCTTAACACTGACCCTAACCTTAACCTTTAACTCTAAGCCTAACCCTTAACCCTACAGTAAGGAAGACCCTTAATGCTAATGGGATGCCTTATCCCTAACCCTAACACTTCAGCTAAAAATAACCCTAACTTTGGATCCTTAAACCTAACCCCTAACACTTACTTTAACCCCAAACCCTAACCCTAATCCTAAGCATTAAACCTAACCCTATCTCTTAACCCTAACGCTAGCCCTTACCCTATCGCCTAGATCTAACCCTAAATCTAACCTTCCGCCTAATCCTAACCTTAAGCCCTAATGCTAACACTAACCCTGAACCCTAAACCTACCCGTAACCCTTAACACTAACCCTATCCGTGAACCTTAACCCTGACCCTCACCATTACCCGCACCCAAGCATTTAACCCTGATTCTAAACCTAATCCTTCATGCTAACCCTAACACTAAACCCTAACCCTAAGCTCAACACTTAACCCTAATCCTATCCCTTAACCCTAACCCTAACCCTAACCCTAATGCTACCCCCTAAACGTAACCCTAACCGTGACCAGTAAACCTAACCCTAACCTCTAACACAAACCGTAGCACATAACTCTCACCCTAAACTAACCCTAACCCTAACCCTAAACTCTAACTCTTAACCTTAACCCTAAGTGTTAACTCTCACGCTAACCTTTAATCCTAACCCTAATCCTAATCTTCAACCCTAAACCTAACACTTAACCCTAACCCTGTACCAAACCCTAACCCCTCATCTTAACCCTAACCGTAAACCTCAACCCTAAACCAAAGTGTAACCGTTAAACCTAAGAGTAACCTTTAACCCTAACCCTAATCCCTAACCCTAAGCCCTCACCCTAACACTAAACTTCATCCTTAACCCTAACCATAATCCTAACCCTAAATCTAATTCTCAGACTTCTTGCTTTCTTAGAGTTTAGAAAGCCTGCAATCCTCCCATGCCATGCGTGAAAGGAGGCTCTACCACTGTGTCCTGCATGAAACCCACGGGCCCATACCCAGAGTATGATAGAGTGGGTTCCCGGGTACAATCCCAGCCCCCTAAACTCCCCCCGCCCGCCTACTGCAGACAGGGCCCGTGCGCTAAGCATAAACAATACCTTTAACAGATAACCCTAACCCTGAACATAACACCCAACCCTGTTCCTATTTCTCCCCTTAACACGTAAACCTCACCGTGCGCCTAACTTTCACCTCTTATCCTAACGTTAATGCATAACCCATTTCCTGAGAACAACTCTTATCCCATAATTCTAACCCTATCTCCTAGTCATCACTGTGACACCTAATCCCTAACCCTAATTCTAAACCGCTAACCCTAACCGTAACCCTACCTACAACCCTAACACTAACAGTAACCCTTACTTCTAACCCCAACGCTATGCCTAACAAAAACCCTTACCCTTCACCCTAACCCCTAAGCCTTACCCTAACCCTTAACCCTAATCCTAATCCTAACCATTAAACCTAACCCTAGCTCTTAAAGCTAACCCTAAACCTTACCCTCACGACTAGACCTAACCCTGACACTAACCTAACACCTAACCCTAACCAGAACCCCTAAAGCTAACCCTGAACCCTATCCCTAACCCTAGCAGTAAACTTTAACCCTAAACCTAAGCCCAACCCGTAACCCTAATCCTATCCTTTTACCCTAAAACTAACCCCTAAACCTAACCCCTATACCTCACCCTAACTCTAACCCCAATCCTAATTCTAACCATACCCCTTCATAAAACACTAACTCCTAACCGCTAACCCTAACACTAACCAAAAACCCCAATCACTAATCCCTAACCCTAATGCTTAACCTTTACCCTAACCGTTAACCCTCACCCTGAATCTTAACGCTGACCCTAACCTTAACCTTTAACTCTAAGCCTAATCCTTAACCCTACAGTAAGGAAGACCCTTAATGCTAATGGGATCCCTTATCCCTAACCCTAACACTACAGCTAAAAATAACCCTAACCTTGGATCCTTAAACCTAACCCCTAACACTTACTTTAACCCCAAACCCTACCCCTAATCCTAAGCATTAA
Source organism: Eulemur rufifrons (assembly GCF_041146395.1). Taxonomy (NCBI): domain Eukaryota; kingdom Metazoa; phylum Chordata; class Mammalia; order Primates; family Lemuridae; genus Eulemur; species Eulemur rufifrons. Next base: position 918,442 of record NC_091011.1, read on the forward strand.
ACCTAACCCTATCTCTTAACCCTAACGCTAGCCCTTACCCTAACGCCTAGATCTAACCCTAAATCTAACCTACCGCCTAATCCTAACCTTAATCCCTAATGCTAACACTAACCCTGAACCCAAACCTACCCGTAACCCTTAACACTAACCCTATCCGTGAACCTAAACCCTGACCCTAACCATTACCCGCACCCAAGCATTTAACCCTGACCCTAACCCTAATTCTTAATGATAACCTTAACACTAAACCCTAACCCTAAGCCCAACACTTAACCCTAATCCTATCCCTTAACCCTAACCCTAACCCTAATGCTACCCCCTAAACGTAACCCTAACTGTGACCAGTAAACCTAACCCAAACCTCTAACACAAACCATAGCACATAACTCTAACCCTAAAACTAACCCTAATGCTAACCCTAACACTAAACCCTAACCCTAAGCCCAACAATTAACCCTAATCCTCTCCCTTAAACCTAACCCTAACCCTAACCCTAATGCTAATCCCTAAACGTAACCCTAACCGTGACCAGTAAACCTAACCCTAACCTCTAACACAAACCATAGCACATAACGCTAACCCTAAAACTAACCCTAACCTTAACCCTAAACCCTAACACTTAACCTTAACCCTAAGCGTTAACTCTCACGCTAACCTTTAATCCTAACCCTAATCCTAATCTTCAACCCTAAACCTAACACTTAACCCTAACCCTGTACCAAACCCTAACCCCTCATCTTAACCCTAACCGTAAACCTCTACCCTAAACCAAAGTTTAACCGTTAAACCTAAGAGTAACCTTTAACCCTAACACTATTCCCTAACCCTAAGCCCTCACCCTAACACTAAACCTCATCCTTAACCCTAACCATAATCCTGACCCTAAATCTAATTCTCAGACTTCTTGCTTTCTTAGAGTTTAGAAAGCCTGCAATCCTCCCATGCCATGCGTGAAAGGAGGCTCTACCACTGTGTCCTGCATGAAACCCACGGGCCCATACCCAGAGTATGATAGAGTGGGTTCCCGGGTACAATCCCAGCCCCCGAAACTCCCCCCGCCCGCCTAATGCAGACAGGGCCCGTGCGCTAAGCATAAACAATACCTTTAACAGATAACCCTAACCCTGAACATAACACCCAACCCTGTTCCTATTTCTCCCCTTAACACGTAAACCTCACCGTGCGCCTAACTTTCACCTCTTATCCTAACGTTAATGCATAACCCATTTCCTGAGAACAACCCCTATCCCATAATTCTAACCCTATCTCCTAGTCATCACTGTGACACCTAATCCCTAACCCTAATTCTAAACCGCTAACCCTAACCGTAACCCTACCTACAACCCTAACACTGACAGTAACCCTTACTTCTAACCCCAACGCTATGCCTAACAAAAACCCTAACCCTTCACCCTAACCCTTCACCCTAACCCCTAAGCCTTACCCTAACCCTTAACCCTAATCCTAATCCTAACCATTAAACCTAACCCTAGCTCTTAAAAGTCACCCTAAACCTTACCCTCACGACTAGACCTAACCCTGACACTAACCTAACACCTAACCCTAACCAGAAACCCTAAAGCTAACCCTGAACCCTATCCCTAACCCTAGCAGTAAACTTTAACCCTAAACCTAAGCCCAACCCGTAACCCTAATCCTATCCTTTTACCCTAAAACTAACCCCTAAACCTAACCCCTATACCTCACCCTAACTCTAACCCCAATCCTAATTCTAACCATACCCCTTCATAAAACACTAACTCCTAACCGCTAACCCTAACACTAACCAAAAACCCTAATTACTAATCCCTAACCCTAATGCTTAACCTTTACCCTAACCGTTAACCCTCACCCTAAATCTTAACCCTGACCCTAACCTTAACCTTTAACTCTAAGCCTAACCCTTAACCCTACAGTAAGGAAGACCCTTAATGCTAATGGGATCCCTTATCCCTAACCCTAACACTACAGCTAAAAATAACCCTAACCTTGAATCCTTAAACCTAACCCCTAACACTTACTTTAACCCCAAACCCTAACCCTAATCCTAAGCATTAAACCTAACCCTATCTCTTAACCCTAACGCTAGCCCTTACCCTAACGCCTAGATCTAACCCTAAATCTAACCTACCGCCTAATCCTAAACTTAAGCCCTAATGCTAACACTAACCCTGAACCCTAAACCAACCCGTAACCCTCAACACTAACCCTATCCGTGAACCTAAACCCTGACCCTAACCATTACCCGCACCCAAGCATTTAACCCAGACCCTAACCCTAATCCTTAATGCTAACCTTAACACTAAACCCTAACCCTAAGCCCAACACTTAACCCTAATCCTATCCCTTAACTCTAACCCTAACCCTAACCCTAATGCTAACCCCTAAAGGTAACCCGAACCGTGACCAGTAAACCTAACCCTAACCTCTAACACAAACCATAGCACATAACTCTAACCCTAAAACTAACCCTAACCATAACCCCTAACCCCTAACACTTAACCTTAACCCTAAGCGTTAACTCTGACGCTAACCTTTAATCCTAACCCTAATACTAATCTTCAACCCTAAACCTAACACTTAACCCTAACCCTGTACCTAACCCTAACCCCTCATCTTAACCCTAACCGTAAACCTAAACCCTAAACCAAAGTGTAACTGTTAAACCTAAGAGTAACCTTTAACCCTAACCCTAATCCCTAACCCTAAGCCCTCACCCTAACACTAAACTTCATCCTTAACCCTAACCAGAATCCTAACCCTAAATCTAATTCTCAGACTTCTTGCTTTCTTAGAGTTTAGAAAGCCTGCAATCCTCCCATGCCATGCGTGAAAGGAGGCTCTACCACTCTGTCCTGCATGAAACCCACGGGCCCATACCCAGAGTATGATAGAGTGGATTCCTGGGTACAATCCCAGCCCCCTAAACTCCCCCCGCCCTCATACTGCAGACAGGGCCCGTGCGCTAAGCATAAACAATACCTTTAACAGATAACCCTAACCCTGAACATAACACCCAACCCTGTTCCTATTTCTCCCCTTAACACGTAAACCTCACCGTGCGCCTAACTTTCACCTCTTATCCTAACGTTAATGCATAACCCATTTCCTGAGAACAACCCCTATCCCATAATTCTAACCCTATCTCCTAGTCATCACTGTGACACCTAATCCCTAACCCTAATTCTAAACCGCTAACCCTAACCGTAACCCTACCTACAACCCTAACACTGACAGTAACCCTTACTTCTAACCCCAACGCTATGCCTAACAAAAACCCTAACCCTTCACCTTAACCCTTCACCCTAACCCCTAAGCCTTACCCTAACCCTTAACCCTAATCCTAATCCTAACCATTAAACCTAACCCTAGCTCTTAAAGCTAACCCTAAACCTTACCCTCACGACTAGACCTAACCCTGACACTAACCTAACACCTAACCCTAACCAGAACCCCTAAAGCTAACCCTGAAACCTATCCCTAACCCTAGCAGTAAACTTTAACCCTAAACCTAAGCCCAACCCGTAACCCTAATCCTATCCTTTTACCCTAAAACTAACCCCTAAACCTAACCCCTATACCTCACCCTAACTCTAACCCCAATCCTAATTCTAACCATACCCCTTCATAAAACAATAACTCCTAACCGCTAACCCTAACACTAACCAAAAACCCTAATCACTAATCCCTAACCCTAACGCTTAACCTTTACCCTAACCGTTAACCCTCACCCTAAATCTTAACACTGACCCTAACCTTAACCTTTAACTCTAAGCCTAACCCTTAACCCTACAGTAAGGAAGACCCTTAATGCTAATGGGATCCCTTATCCCTAACCCTAACACTACAGCTAAAAATAACCCTAACCTTGGATCCTTAAACCTAACTCCTAACACTTACTTTAACCCCAAACCCTAACCCTAATCCTAAGCATTAAACCTAACCCTATCTCTTATCCCTAACGCTAGCCCTTACCCTAACGCCTAGATCTAACCCTAAATCTAACCTACCGCCTAATCCTAACCTTAAGCCCTAATGGTAACACTAACCCTGAACCCTAAACCTACCCGTAACCCTTAACACTAACCCTATCCGTGTTCCTTAACCCTGACCCTAACCATTACCCGCACCCAAGCATTTAACCCTGACCCTAACCCTAATCCTTAAAGCTAACCCTAACACTAAACCCTAACCCTAAAACCAACACTTAACCCTAATCCTATCCCTTAACCCTAACCCTAACCCTAATGTTAAACCCTAAACGTAACCCTAACCGTGACCAGTAAACCTAACCCTAACCTCTAACACAAACCATAGCACATAACTCTAACCCTAAAACTAACGCTAACCCTAACCCTAAACCCTAACTCTTAACCTTAACCCTAAGCGTTAACTCTCACGCTAACCTTTAATCCTAACCCTAATCCTAATCTTCAACCCTAAACCTAACACTTAACCCTAACCCTGTACCAAACCCTAACCCCTCATCTTAACCCTAACCGTAAACCTCAACCCGAAACCAAAGCGTAACCGTTAAACCTAAGAGTAACCTTTAACCCTAACCCTAATCCCTAACCCTAAGCCCTCACGCTAACACTAAACTTCATCCTTAACCCTAACCAGAATCCTAACCCTAAATCTAATTCTCAGACTTCTTGCTTTCTTAGAGTTTAGAAAGCCTGCAATCCTCCCATGCCATGCGTGAAAGGAGGCTCTACCACTGTGTCCTGCATGAAACCCACGGGCCCATACCCAGAGTATGATAGAGTGGGTTCCCGGGTACAATCCCAGATCCCTAAACTCCCCCCGCCCGCCTACTGCAGACAGGGCCCGTGCGCTAAGCATAAACAATACCTTTAACAGATAACCCTAACCCTGAACATAACACCCAACCCTGTTCCTATTTCTCCCCTTAACACGTAAACCTCACCGTGCACCTAACTTTCACCTCTTATCCTAACGTTAATGCATAACCCATTTCCTGAGAACAACCCCTATCCCATAATTCTAACCCTATCTCCTAGTCATCACTGTGACACCTAATCCCTAACCCTAATTCTAAACCGCTAACCCTAACCGTAACCCTACCTACAACCCTAACACTGACAGTAACCCTTACTTCTAACCCCAACGCTATGCCTAACAAAAACCCTAACCCTTGACCCTAACCCTTCACCCTAACCCCTAAGCCTTACCCTAACCCTTAACCCTAATCCTAATCCTAACCATTAAACCTAACCCTAGCTCTTAAAAGTCACCCTAAACCTTACCCTCACGACTAGACCTAACCCTGACACTAACCTAACACCTAACCCTAACCAGAACCCCTGAAGCTAACCCTGAACCCTATCCCTAACCCTAGCAGTAAACTTTAACCCTAAACCTAAGCCCAACCCGTAACCCTAATCCTATCCTTTTACCGTAAAACTAACCCCTAAACCTAACCCCTATACCTCACCCTAACTCTAACCCCAATCCTAATTCTAACCATACCCCTTCATAAAACACTAACTCCTAACCGCTAACCCTAACACTAACCAAAAACCCTAATCACTAATCCCTAACCCTAACGCTTAACCTTTACCCTAACCGTTAACCCTCACCCTAAATCTTAACACTGACCCTAACCTTAACCTTTAACTCTAAGCCTAACCCTTAACCCTACAGTAAGGAAGACCCTTAATGCTAATGGGATCCCTTATCCCTAACCCTAACACTACAGCTAAAAATAACCCTAACCTTGGATCCTTAAACCTAACCCTTAACACTTACTTTAACCCCAAACCCTAACCCTAATCCTAAGCATTAAACCTAACCCTATCTCTTATCCCTAACGCTAGCCCTTACCCTAACGCCTAGATCTAACCCTAAATCTAACCTACCGCCTAATCCTAACCTTAAGCCCTAATGGTAACACTAACCCTGAACCCTAAACCTACCCGTAACCCTTAACACTAACCCTATCCGTGAACCTTAACCCTGACCCTAACCATTACCCGCACCCAAGCATTTAACCTTGACCCTAACCCTAATCCTTAATGATAACCCTAACACTAAACCCTAACCCTAAGCACAACACTTAACCCTAATCCTATCCCTTAACCCTAACCGTAACCCTAATGCTAAACCCTAAACGTAACCCTAACCGTGAACAGTAAACCTAACCCTAACCTCTAACACAAACCATAGCACATAACTCTAACCCTAAAACTAACCCTAACCCTAACCCTAACCCTAAACCCTAACTCTTAACCTTAACCCTAAGCGTTAACTCTCACGCTAACCTTTAATCCTAACCCTAATCCTAATCTTCAACTCTAAACCTAACACTTAACCCTAACCCTGTACCAACCCCTAACCCTCATCTTAACCCTAACCGTAAACCTCAACCCTAAACCGAAGTGTAACCGTTAAACCTAAGAGTAACCTTTAACCCTAACCCTAATCCCTAACCCTAAGCCCACACCCTAACACTTAACTTCATCCTTAACCCTAACCAGAATCCTAACCCTAAATCTAATTCTCAGACTTCTTGCTTTCTTAGAGTTTAGAAAGCCTGCAATCATCCCATGCCATGCGTGAAAGGAGGCTCTACCACTGTGTCCTGCATGAAACCCACGGGCCCATACCCAGAGTATGATAGAGTGGGTTCCCGGGTACAATCCCAGCCCCCTAAACTCCCCCCGCCCGCTTAATGCAGACAGGGCCCGTGCGCTAAGCATAAACAATACCTTTAACGGATAACCCTAACCCAGAACATAACACCCAACCCTGTTCCTATTTCTCCCCTTAACACGTAAACCTCACCGTGCGCCTAACTTTAACCTCTTATCCTAACGTTAATGCATAACCCATTTCCTGGGAACAACCCCTATCCCATAATTCTAACCCTATCTCCTAGTCATCACTGTGACACCTAATCCCTAACCCTAATTCTAAACCGCTAACCCTAACCGTAACCCTACCTACAACCCTAACACTGACAGTAACCCTTACTTCTAACCCCAACGCTATGCCTAACAAAAACCCTAACCCTTGACCCTAACCCTTCACCCTAACCCCTAAGCCTTACCCTAACCCTTAACCCTAATCCTAATCCTAACCATTAAACCTAACCCAAGCTCTTAAAGCTAACCCTAAACCTTACCCTCACGACTAGACCTAACCCTGACACTAACCTAACACCTAACCCTAACCAGAACCCCTAAAGCTAACCCTGAACCCTATCCCTAACCCTAGCAGTAAACTTTAACCCTAAACCTAAGCCCAACCCGTAGCCCTAATCCTATCCTTTTACCCTGAAACTAACCCCTAAACCTAACCCCTATACCTCACCCTAACTCTAACCCCAATCCTAATTCTAACCATACCCCTTCATAAAACACTAACTCCTAACCGCTAACCCTAACACTAACCAAAAACCTTAATCACTAATCCCTAACACTAACGCTTAACCTTTACCCTAACCGTTAACCCTCACCCTAAATCTTAACACTGACCCTAACCTTCACCTTTAACTCTAAGCCTAACCCTTAACCCTACAGTAAGGAAGACCCTTAATGCTAATGGGATCCCTTATCCCTAACCCTAACACTACAGCTAAAAATAACCCTAACCTTTGATCCTTAAACCTAACCCCTAACACTTACTTTAACCCCAAACCCTAATCCTAATCCTAAGCATTCAACCTAACCTATCTCTTAACCCTAACGCTAGCCCTTACCCTAACGCCTAGATCTAACCCTAAATCTAACCTACCGCCTAATCCTAACCTTAAGCCCTAATGCTAACTCTAACCCTGAACCGTAAACCTACCCGTTACCCTTAACACTAACCCTATCCCTAACCCCCTTACCCTGACTCTGTTAACCCTCGCCCTAACCCTCAACCCTGACCCTAACCTTAAACCTTAATCCTAACCATGCGTGAGATGAGCCTCTGCCTTTGTCCTGCGTGACAGTTGATGCCCAACACCCAGGGTACGATGAAGTGGGGACGCAGCCTTGCTCCACACCCACAGTGCCCCGTAAGTTAGACAGGACCCATGCCCTAACACACACCGTTAAACGTAAGCCCGAACCCTATCACTAAACCAAACCCTTCGTAAGCCCTGAATCTAACTCCTAATAGTAACCCTAATCCCTGACCCTTACTCTTGCCTCTCATCCTAAACCTAAACCCAACCACTAAACATAATCCTAATCTCTAACCCTAACAGTAATCCTAACCCTAATTCTAACCTAAAACCCTAACCCCTAAACCTAATCCTAGTCCCTAACACCTAACCTTACCCTAAACCGAATTCCAATTCTCGGACTTTTGCAATTCAAAAACTTAAAAAAGCCTACAATCCACCAATGCAGTGTCTGAGATGAGTGTCCGCCCCTTTGTCCTGCATGACAGGCAGGCGCCAATGCCCAGGGTACTATGGAGTGGAGTCCTGGGGTCTGTAGGCTTGCTAAACTCCAGTTTGGAAGAATTACTATAGTCATATATAGGGATGCTTACATTTACTTATAGAAAGCAACTATTGGTGTGGTATTTGTAGGCTTGCCTTACTCTAGTTTGGATGAAGAAGCTGAATCATATATAGGAATATTAGCTTTGAGTTAGAGGAAGCATCTATGGGGGGTGCTTTTTTGGCTTGTTAAACTCTGGTTTGGAAGAAGTTCGAGAGTCTTATATAGGAACGATATCATTCTTTCAGAGAAAGCAATTATAGGGAGTTGTTTTGTAGGCTTGCTAAGCTCTAGTTTGGAGGAAGGCGAGAGTCATATATAGGAACGCTTACGTTCACATAAAGCGTCTACGGGGGGACGGATTCTAGGCTTCCTAAACTCTAGCTTGGAAAAAGAGGACAGTTATGTATAGGAACTCTCGGCGGGGGATTTGTAGCATTGCTAAAATCTTAGATTGGAAAAGTTGCGAGAGTCTTACATAGGAATGTTAACATTCACTCAATGAAAGCAACTATAAGGGGTGCTTTCCAGGCTGGCTACACTCTAATTTGGAAAAAGTGCGACAGTCATATATAGGAAGGCTTATATTCACTCAGACAAAGCAATTATGTGTAGGTGTATAGTAGGCATGCTAACTCTAGTTTGGAAAATTTCGAGAGCCATGTATAGGAAAGCTTACAGTAACTTAGAGAAAGCAAAGAACAGGGGTGGAGTGTAGGCTTGCTAAACTCTAGTTTGGAGGAAGTGCCATAGTCATATATAAGGAACGCTTAAATTCGTTCAGAGAAAACAGCTGTCGGGGATTGGTTTGTAGACTTATTCAACTCTAGTTTGGAAGAAGTGCGAGAGACATATATAGGAATGTTTACATTGACTCAAAGAAAGCAACTATGGGGGAGTGTTATTTTGGCATGCCAGATGCTAGTTAGGAAGAAGTACAAGACTCATATATAGGAACGCTTAAATTCACACAGTGAGAGCAACTACGGAGTAGTGTCAGGTAGACATGTTAAAGTCTAGCTTAGGAGAAGTTCCAGAGTCCTATATAGGAAAGGTAACAGCCACTTTGAAAAAGCAAGTCTTGGCGGGTTGTTTGTAGGCCTGCAAAACCCTGTTTTAGTTGAAGTGTGAGAATCATATATGAGAACGCTTACATTCACTCAGAGAAAGCAACGATGGGGTTGTTTGTAGGCTTACTAAACTGCAGTTGGGAAGAAGCACGAGAATCACATATAGGAACACATACATTTTGACGCACTGAAAGTAACTATGGGGTGGTGTCTTATAGGCATGCTAAACTCTAGTTTGGACGAAGTTTGAGAATCACATATAAGAAAGCTTAGAGTCACTTAGAGAAAGCAAATCTCTGGGTGTGGAATGTAGGCCTGCTAAACTCTGTTTTGGTTTAAGACGGCGTGGTGGTTTGTAGGCATACTAAACTCTAGTTTGGAAGAAGTAGGAGAATGATATATGGGAACGCTTACATTCACGTAGAGAAAGCAATTATGGGGTGGCGTTTTTGTAGCCATGCTAATCTCTAGTTTGGAAGAAGTTAAGGAGTAATATATAGGAAAGGGTATAGTCATAGAAACCAACTCTCGGGGGATGTTTTGTACACCTGCAAAACTCCAGTTTGGAAGTGGGGGAGAGTCATATTGGGGACCGCGTGCATTCACTCAGAGAAATCAACGATGGGATTGTGATTTGTAGGCATAGTCAACTCTAGTTTGGAAGAAGTACGAGAATCGTATATAGGAACGCTTACCTTCACGCAGAGAAAGCAACTATGGAGTGATGTTTGTATGCCTACTAAAATATAGTTTGGAGGAAGTTCGAGAGCCATATCTGGGAAGCTTACAGTCACTTAGAGAAAGCAACTCTCGGGGGTGTTTCGTAGGCCTGCTAAACTCTATTTTCAATGAAGTGTTAGAATAATATATGGGAACTCAGTGAAAGCAACGTTGTGGTTGTGGTTCCTAGGCATACTAACCTGTAATTTGGAAGAAGCAAGAGAATCACATGTAGAACCACTTACATTCCGGCACCGAATGCAACTATGGGGTGGTGTTTTGTAGGCTTGCAAAACTCTAGTTTGGACGAAGTTTGAGAGTCATATATAGGAAAGTTTACAGTCACGTAGAGAAAGCAACTCTCTGGGTGTGGAATGTAGAGTTATTTTGGTTGAAATAGAGTTATTTTGGTTGAAGTGTGAGAGTCATATATGGGAACGCTTACATTCACTCAGAGAAAACAACGTTTGGGTGGTGGTTTGTAGGGCATACTAAACTGTAGTTTGGAAGAAGTACGAGAGTCCTATATAGGAACACTTACATTCACGCAGAGAAAGCACTTATGGCGTCAGGTTTTGTAGGCATGCTAAACTGCAGTTTGGAAGAAGTTGGAGAACCTTATACAGGAAAGATTACCGTCACCTAGGGAAAGCAACTCTCGGGAGATTTTTTTGTGCACATGCTAAACTCTAATTTGGATGAAGTGTGAGAGTCAAACATGGGACCGCTTACATTCCCTCAGAGAAACAACACTGGGGTGGTTTTTGTAGGCATACTAAATAGTTTGGAAGAAGTACGAGAATGATATTTGGGAACGCTTACATTCACACAGAGAAAGCAACTACGGGGTGGTGTTTTGTAAGCATGCTATAGTTTGGAAGAAGTTCTAAACCTGAACAGTCACTTAGAGAAAGCAACTCTTGGTGGGTGATTTTTAGGTCTGCTAAATTGTATTTTGAAAGAAGTATCAGAGTCATATATACTAATGCTTACATTCATGCAAAGAAAAAACCATGGGGTGATGTTTTGTGGGCATGTTAACCTGTAGTTTGGAAGAAGTTGGAGAGTCTTATTTAGGAAAGCTTACAGTCACCTAGAGAAAGCAACTCTCGGGAGAGCCTTTCTTGGCCTGCTAAACTCTACTTTGCATCAATTGTGAGAGTCAAACATGGGAATGCTTTCATTCATTCAGAGAACGCAACGTTTGGGTGGTGGTTTGTAGGCATTCTAAACTGTATTTTGGAGGAAGTACGAGAGTCATGTATATGAACGCTTACATTCAGGCAGAGAAAGCAACTCTGGGGTCGTATTTTGTTGGCATGCTAAACTGTGGTTTGGAAGAAGTTCGAGAGTCTTATATAGGAAAGATTACAGTGACACAGAGAAAACAGCTCTCGGAAGTTTATTGGTAGGCCTGCTAAACTCTAACTTGGATGAAATGTGAGAACGCTTGCATTCATTCACTCAGAGAAGGAAACATCGTGATGGTTTGAAGGCATAATAACTGTAGTTGGGAAGAAGTAGGAGAGTCATATATATGAACCGTTACATTCACGCAGAGAACACAACTGTGGGGTGGCGATGTATGCATGTTAATCTGTAGTTTGGAGGAAGTGCGAGAGTCATATCTGGGGAAAATTACAGTCACTTAGAGAAAGGAACCATCTTGGGCTGGTTTGTAGATCTGCTAAATTCTATTTGGGAAACAGAGTGTGAGTCATATATGGGAACGCTTATGTTCACTCAGAGAAAGCAACCACGGTGTGGTGTTTTGTTGGCATGGTGTAGTTTGAAAGAAGTTGGAGATTCTTATATAGGAAAGTTTACAGTCACCTAGAGAAAGCAACTCACGGGGTGTTGTTTGTAGGCCTGCTAAACTCTAATTTAGATGAAGTGAGAGAGGCATATATATGAACGCTTATATTGATGCAGAGAAAGCAACTATGGGGTGGTGTTTTGTAGGCATGCTAAAATATAATTTGGAAGAAGTTCGAAAACAGTCACTTAGAGAAAGCAACTCTCGGCGGTTGATTTTTCGGTGTGCTAAATTGTATTTTGAAAGAAGTACCAGAGTCATATATACAAACGCTTACATTCATGCAGAGAAAGCAACTGTGGGGTGGTGTTTTCTAGGCATGCTAAACTCTAGTTTGGACGAAGTTTGAGAATCACATATAAGAAAGCTTAGAGTCGCTAAAGCAAATCTATGGGTGAGGAATGTAGGCGTGCCAAACTCTATTTTGGTTTCAGAGTGAGAGTCATATATGGGAAGGCTTACATTCACTCAGAGAAAGCAACGATGGTGTGGTGGTTTGTAGGCATACTGAACTCTAGTTTGGAAGAAGTAGGAGAATGATATATGGGAACGCTTACATTCATGCAGAGAAAGCAATTATGGGGTGGCTTTTTTGTAGCCATGCAAATCTCTATTTTGCAAGAAGTTAAAGAGTAATATATAGGAAAGCGTACCGTCATTTATAGAAACCAACTTTCGGGGGATGGTTTGTAGGCCTGCAAAACTCTACTTTGGAAGAAGGGGGAGAGTCATATGGGGGACTGGGTACATTCACTCGGAGAAATCAACGATGGGGTTGTGGTTTGTAGGCATACTAAACTCTAGTTTGGAAGAAGTACGAGAATCATATATAGGAACGCTTACATTCATGCAGAGAAAGCAACTATGGAGTGATGTTTGTATGCCTACTAAACGAGAGTTTGGAGGATGTTCGAGAGTCATATCTGGAAAGCTTACAGTCATTTAGAGAAAGCAACTCTCTGGGGATGGTTCGTAGGCCTGCTAAACTCTATTTTCAATGAAGTGTTAGAATCATATGCAGGAACGCTTACATTCACTCAGAGAAAGCAACGTTGGGGTGCCCGTTTTTGAGCATACTAAACTCTACTTTGGAAGAGGTACGAGAGACATAAATACGAACGCTTACATTAACACAGAGAAAGCAAATACGGGGTGCTGTAGTGCAGGCATGCTAAACTATAGATTGGAAGAAGTTCAAAAGCTGACAGTCACTTAGAGAAAGCAACTCTTGGCGGGTGATTTTTAGGTCTGCTAAATTGTATTTTTAAAGACGTACCAGAGTCATATATACAAACGCTTACATTCAGGCAGAGAAAGAAACTATGGGGTGACGTGTTGTTGGCATGCTAAACTGCAGTTTGAAAGGAGTTCCAGAGCGTTATATAGGATAGCTTACAGTCACCTAGAGAAAACAACACTCGGGACAGCTTTGCAAACCTCTAAACACTAATTAGCAGCAATTGTGAGAGTCAAATATGGGAACGCTTACATTCACGGAGAGAACACAACGTTTGGGTGGTGGTTTGTAGGCATAATAACTGTAGGTCGGAAGAAGTAGGAGAGTCATATATATGAACAGTTACATTCACGCAGAGAAAGAAACTGTTGGGTGGTGTATGTACGCATGTTAATCTATACTTTGGAGGAAGTTTGAGAGTCATATCTGGGGAAAATTACAGTCACATAGCTAAATCAACCATCGGGGACTGGTTTGTAGGTCTGCTAAATTCTATTTTGGAAAAAGTGATTCATATAAGGGAATTCTTATGTTCACTCAGAGAAAGCAACGATGCGGTGGTGTATTGTTGGCATGCTAAACTTTAGTTTGGAAGAAGTTCGAGAGTTTTACATAGGAAAGCTTACATTCACCTAGAGAAAGCAACTCTCAGGATGTGGTTTATAGGCCTGGTGAACTCTAATTTGGATCAAGTGTGAGAGTCATACATACGAGTTCCAAAATACAGTTTAGTATGCCTACAAACCACCAGCCTAACATTGCTTTCTCTGAGTGGATATAGGCCTTCCCTTATATGAATCTCGGACTGCTTTCAAAATGCAATTTGCCGGACCTACAAAACACTGCCCGAGAGTTGCTTTCTCTCACTATAAGCTTTCCTATATATGACTTTGGGACATAGTTTAGCATGCCAACAAAAGGCCACCCCATAGTTTGCGTGAATGTAAGCGTTCCTATGCATCACGCTCGTACTTCTTCCAAAGTATAGTACACCTACCAACCACCTCCCCAACGTTGCTTTTTCTGAGTGAATGTAAGCATTCTTTTATTCTCGTACTTCCTCCAAACTCCAGTTTAGTGTGACTAAAAATCACCACCGCAACCCTGCTTTCTCTGAGTGAATGTTAGCGTTCCGGTTTATGATTCACACTTCATCCAAAATAGAATTTAGCAGAACTACAAACCGGCCCCCAAGGGTTGCTTTCTCTATGAGACTGTAAGCTTTCCTATTACTCTTAACTTCTTCGCAACTAGAGATTTGCATGCCTACAAAACACCACCCCATAGTTGCCCTCTCTGCGTGAATGTAAGCACTCACATATATGACTCTGCTACTTCTTCCAAAATACAGTTTAGTATGCTTACAAACAACCACCCAAAAGTTAAATTCTCTGAGAGAATGTTAGCGTTCCCATGTATGACAGTCACAAATGGTGCAAGGTAGAGTTTAGCAGGCTTACAAACAATCTCTCGAAAGTTGCTTCCTCTAGCGGACAGTAAGCTTTCCTATAAAAGACTGTCGAACTTTTTCGAAACTACATTTCAGCACGCCAACAAAACATCACCACATAGTTTTTCTCAGCATAAATGTAACAGATTTTATATATGACTCTGGTACTTCTTTCAAAATACAATTTAGCACACCTCAAAATCAACCGCCGAGAGTTGCATTCTCTGTCACTGTCAGCTTTCGAACTTCTTCCAAATTATATTTTATCATGCCTACAAAACACCACCCCATAGTTGCTTTCTCTGCGTCCATATAAGCGTTCATATATATGACTCTCGTACTTCTTCCAAACTGGAGTTAGTATACCTACAAACCGGCACCCAAATTTACCTTTCTCTGAGTGAATGAAGCGTATCCATGTATGCCTCTTTCACTTCATCCAAATTAGAGTTTAGCGGCCCACAAACCACCTCCTGTGAGTTGCTTTCTCTAGGTGACTATAAACTTTCCTATATAAGACTCTCGAACTTCTTCCAAACTACAGTTTAGCATGCCAACAATACAGCGCACCATCGTTGATTTCTCTGAGTCAACATAAGCGTTCCCATATATGACTCTCACTCTTCTTCCAAAATAGAATTTAGCAGACCTACACAACACCCGATGGTTCCAATTCTCTAGGTGACTCTAATTTTTCCCACATAAGACTCTCGAGCTTCCTCCAAACTAGATTATGATGATTACATAGGCCACCCCACAGTTGCTTTCTCTTCGTGAATGTAACCGTTCATATATGACTCTCCTACTTCTTTTGAACTACAGCATTTATTCCTACAAACCATCACGACAACGTTCTTTCTCTGAGTGAATGCAAGCGTTCCTGCATATGATTCTAACACTTCATTGAAAATAGAGTTTAGCAGGCCTACGAACCACCCCCAGAGAGTTGCTTTCTCTAAATGACTGTAAGCTTTCCAGATATGACTCTCGAGCATCCTCCAAACTATCGTTTAGTAGGCATACAAACATCACTCCATAGTTGCTTTCTCTGCATGAATGTAAGCGTTCCTATATATAATTCTCGTCCTTCTTCCAAACTAGAGTTTAGTATGCCTACAAACCACAACCCCATCGTTGATTTCTCCGAGTGAATGTACCCAGTCCCCCATATGATTCTCCCCCTTCTTCCAAAGTAGAGTTTTGCAGGCCTACAAACCATCCCCCAAAAGTTGGTTTCTATAAATGACGGTACGCTTTCCTATATATTTCTCTTTAACTTCTTGCAAAATAGAGATTTGCCTGGCTACACAAAAGCCACCCCATAATTGCTTTCTCTGCATGAATGTAAGCGTTCCCATATATCATTCTCCTACTTCTTCCAAACTAGAGTTCAGTATGCCTGCAAACCACCACACCATCGTTGCTTTCTCTGAGTGAATGTAAGCCTTCCCATATATGACTCTCACTCTGAAACCAAAATAGAGTTTAGCACGCCTACATTCCACACCCAGAGATTTGCTTTAAGCGACTCTAAGCTTTCTTATATGTGATTCTCAAACTTCGTCCAAACTAGAGTTTAGCACGCCTAGAAAACACCACCCCACAGTTCCTTTCTCTGCATGAATGTAAGCGTTTGAATATATGACACTGGTACTTCTTTCAAAATACAATTTAGCAGACCTAAAAATCCACCGCCAAGAGTTGCTTTCTCTAAATGACTGTCTGCTTTCGAACTTCTTCCAAACTATATTTTAGCAGGCCTACAAAACACCACCCCATAGTTGCTTTCTCTGCGTCCATATAAGCGTTCATATATATCACTCTAGTACTTCTTCCAAACTGGAGTTAGTATACCTACAAACCGGCACCCCAATTTACCTTTCTCTGAGTGAATGAAGCGTATCCATGTATGCCTCTTTCACTTCATCCAAATTAGAGTTTAGCGGCCTACAAACCACCTCCTGTGAGTTGCTTTCTCTAGGTGACTGTAAACTTTCCTATATAAGACTCTCGAACTTCTTCCAAACTACAGTTTAGCATGCCAACAATACAGCGCCCCATCGTTGATTTCTGTGAGTCAACATAAGCGTTCCCATCTATGACTCTCACTCTTTTTCCAAAATAGAATTTAGCAGACCTACAAACCAGCCCCCGATGGTTCCTTTCTCTAAATGACTCTAATTTTCCCCAGATATGACTCTCGAACTTCCTCCAAACTACAGATTATGATGATTACATACGCCACCCCACAGTTGCTTTCTCTGCGTGAATGTAACCGATCATATATGACTCTCCTACTTCTTCGAACTACAGTTGTTATTCCTACAAACCACCACGACAAAGTTCTTTCTCTGAGTGAATGCAAGCGTTCTCACACTTCATCCAAATCACAGTTTAGCCGACCTACCAAGAAACTACAGAGAGTTGTTTTCTCTGTGTCACTGTAATCTTTCCTATATAAGGCTCTCGAACTTCTTCCAAACCACAGTTTAGCATGCCAACAAAATACGACCACAGAGTTGCTTTCTCTGCGTGAATGTAAGCATTCGTATATATGACTCTCCTACTTCCTCCAAAATACAGTTTAGAATGCTTAAAAACCAGCCACCCAAACGTTGCGTTCTCTGAGTGAATGTAAGCGTTCCCATGTTTGACTCTCACAATTGCTGCTAATTAGTGTTTAGAGGCTTGTAAAGCTGTCCCGAGTGTTGCTTTCTCTAGGTGACTGTAAGCTATCCTATATAACACTCTCGAACACCTTCCAAACTGCATTTTAGCATCCCCACAACACATCACCCCATAGTTTCTTTCTCTGCATGAATGTAAGCGTTTGTATATGATTCTGGTACGTCTTTAAAAATACAATTTAGCAGACCTAAAAATCACCCGCCAAGAGTTGCTTTCTCTAAGTGACTGTCAGCTTTTGAACTTCTTCCAATCTATAGTTTAGCATGCCTGCACTACAGCACCCCGTATTTGCTTTCTCTGTGTTAATGTAAGCGTTCGTATTTATGTCTCTCGTACCTCTTCCAAAGTAGAGTTTAGTATGCTCAAAAACGGCCACCCCAACGTTGCTTTCTCTGAGTGAATGTAAGCGTTCCTGTGTATGATTCTAACACTTCATTGAAAATAGAGTTTAGCAGACCTACGAACATCCCCAGAGAGTTGCTTTCTCTAAATGACTGTAAGCTTTCCAGATATGACTCTCGAACATCCTCCAAACTATCGTTTAGTAGGCATACAAACATCACTCCATAGTTGCTTTCTCTGCATGAATGTAAGCGTTCCTATATATGATTCTCGTACTTCTTCCAAACTAGAGTTTAGTATGCCTACAAACCACAACCCCATCGTTGATTTCTCCGAGTGAATGTACCCAGTCCCCCATATGATTCTCCCCCTTCTTCCAAAGTAGAGTTTTGCAGGCCTACAAACCATCCCCCAAAAGTTGGTTTCTATAACTGACGGTACGCTTTCCTATATATTACTCTTTAACTTCTTGCAAAATAGAGATTTGCATGGCTACAAAAAAGCCACCCCATAATTGCTTTCTCTGCATGAATGTAAGCGTTCCCATATATCATTCTCCTACTTCTTCCAAACTAGAGTTCAGTATGCCTACAAACCACCACACCATCGTTGCTTTCTCTGAGGGAATGTAAGCCTTCCCATATATGACTCTCACTCCGAAACCAAAATAGAGTTTAGCACGCCTACATTCCACACCCATAGATTTGCTTTAGCGACTCTAAGCTTTCTTATATGTGATTCTCAAACTTCGTCCAAACTAGAGTTTAGCATGCCTAGAAAACACCACCCCACAGTTGCTTTCTCTGCATGAATGTAAGCGTTTGTATATATGACTCTGGTACTTCTTTCAAAATACAATTTAGCACACCGAAAAATCAACCGCCGAGAGTTGCTTTCTCTAAGTGACTGTTTTCGAACTTCTTCCAAATTATATTTTAGCATGCCTACAAAACACCACCCCATAGTTGCTTTCTCTGCATCAATATAAGCGTTCATATATATGCCTCTCTCACTTCATCTAAATTAGAGTTTAGCAGGCCTACAAACAACACCCCGTGAGTTGCTTTCTCTAGGTGACTGTAAACTTTCCTATATAAGAATCTCCAACTTCTTTCAAACTACACCATGCCAACAAAACACCACACCGTGGTTGCTTTCTCTGAGTGAACATAAGCGTTCCCATATATGACTCACACTCTGTTTTCCAAATAGAATTTAGCAGATCTACAAACCAGCCCAAGATTGTTCCTTTCTCTATGTGACTGTAATTTTCCCCAGATATGACTCTCGCACTTCCTCCAAACTACAGATTAACATGCATACATCGCCACCCCACAGTTGTGTTCTCTGCGTGAATGTAACGGTTCATATATATGACTCTCCTACTTCTTCCCAACTACAGTTATTATGCCTTCAAACCATCACGATGTTTCCTTCTCTGAGTGAATGAATGCAAGCGTTCTCACATTTCATCCAAGTTAGAGTTTAGCAGGCCTACCAATAAACTTCCGAGAGTTGTTTTCTCTGTGTCACTGTAATCTTTCCTATATAAGACTCTCGAACTTCTTCCAAACCACAGTTTAGCATGCCAACAAAATACGACCCCAGAGTTGCTTTCTCTGCCTGAATGTAAGCGTTCATATACATGACTCTCGTACTTCCTCCAAAACACAGTTTAGAATGCCTACAAACCACCACCCAAACGTTGCGTTCTCTGAATGAATGAAAGCATTCCCATGTTTGACTCTCACAATTGATGCAAAGTAGAGTTTAGCAGGCCAAGAAAGGCTCTCCCGAGAGTTGCTTTCTCTAGGTGACTGTAAGCTTTCCTAAATAAGACTCTCCAACTTCTTCCAAACTACAGGTTAACATGCCCACAAAACATCACCCCATGGTTTTTTCTTTGCATGAATGTAAGCATTAGTATATATGACTCTGGTACTTCTTTCAAAATACAATTTAGCAGACCTAAAAATCACCCACCAAGAGTTGCTTTCTCTAAGTGACTGTTCAGGTTTAGAACTTCTTCCAAACTATAGCATGCTTACAAAACACCACCCCGTAGTTGCTTTCTCTGTGTGAATGTAAGCCTTCCCAAATATCATTCTCGTACTTCTTCCAAACTATTTAGTATGCCTACAAAAACCACCCCAGTGTTGTTTCTCTGAGGGAATGTAAGCGGTCCCATGTTTGACTCTCACACTTCATCCAAATTAGAGTTTAGCATGTGTACAAAAAAATCTCCCGAGAGTTGCTTTCCCTAGGTGACGGTAATCTTTCCTGTATAAGGTTCTCCAACTTCTTCCAAACTGCAGTTTAGCATGCCTACAAAACCTGACGC
This sequence comes from Eulemur rufifrons, assembly GCF_041146395.1. NCBI lineage: Eukaryota > Metazoa > Chordata > Mammalia > Primates > Lemuridae > Eulemur > Eulemur rufifrons. The sequence continues at coordinate 938,565 of NC_091011.1, forward strand.
CATAAGTGCTTTCTCTGCGTGAATGTAAGTGTTCCTATATAGGACTCTCGTACTTCTTCCAAACTACAGTTTAGTATGCCCTACAAACCACCACCCAAACGTTGTTTTCTCTGAGTGAATGTAAGCGTTCCCATATATGACTCTCACACTTCAACCAAAATAACTCTATTTCAACCAAAATAACTCTACATTCCACACCCAGAGAGTTGCTTTCTCTACGTGACTGTAAACTTTCCTATATATGACTCTCAAACTTCGTCCAAACTAGAGTTTTGCAAGCCTACAAAACACCACCCCATAGTTGCATTCGGTGCCGGAATGTAAGCGGTTCTACATGTGATTCTCTTGCTTCTTCCAAATTACAGGTTAGTATGCCTAGGAACCACAACCACAACGTTGCTTTCACTGAGTTCCCATATATTATTCTAACACTTCATTGAAAATAGAGTTTAGCAGGCCTACGAAACACCCCCGAGAGCTGCTTTCTCTAAGTGACTGTAAGCTTCCCAGATATGGCTCTCGAACTTCCTCCAAACTATATTTTAGTAGGCATACAAACATCACTCCATAGTTGCTTTCTCTGCGTGAAGGTAAGCGTTCCTATATACGATTCTCGTACTTCTTCCAAACTAGAGTTGACTATGCCTACAAATCACAATCCCATCGTTGATTTCTCTGAGTGAATGCACGCGGTCCCCAATATGACTCTCCCCCACTTCCAAACTGGAGTTTTGCAGGTGTACAAAACATCCCCCGAGAGTTGGTTTCTATGACTATACCCTTTCCTATATATTACTCCTTAACTTCTTCCAAACTAGAGATTAGCATGGCTACAAAAACGCCACCCCATAATTGCTTTCTCTACGTGAATGTAAGTGTTCCCATATATCATTCTCCTACTTCTTCCAAACTAGAGTTTAGTATGCCTATAAACCACCACACCGTCGTTGCTTTCTCTGAGGGAATGTAAGCCTTCCCATATATGACTCTCACTCTTAAACCAAAAGAGAGTTTAGCAGGCCTACATTCCACACCCAGAGATTTGCTTTCTCTAAGTGACTCTAAGCTTTCTTATATGTGATTCTCAAACTTCGTCCAAACTAGAGTTTAGCATGCCTATAAAACACCACCCCATAGTTACTTTCAGTGCGTCAAAATGTATGTGCTCCTATATGTGATTCTCGTGCTTCTTCCAAACTGCAGTTTAGTAAGCCTACAAACAACCCCATCGTTGCTTTCTCTGAGTGAATGTAAGCGTTCTCATATATGATTCTCACACTTCAACCAAAACAGGGTTTTGCAGGCCTACAAACCACCCGCCAAGACTTGCTTTTTCAAAGTGGCTGTTACCTTTCCTATATAGGACTCTGGAACTTCTCCCAAGCTAGACTTTAACATGTCTACCTGACACTACTCCGTAGTTGCTCTCGCTGTGTCAATGTAAGCGTTCCTATATATGAGTCTTGTACCTCTTCTTAACTAGCATCTGGCATGCCAAAATAACACTCCTCCATAGTTGCTTTCTTTGAGTCAATGTAAACATTCCTATATATGTCTCTCGCACTTCTTCCAAACTAGAGTTAAGTCTACAAACCAATCCCCGACAGCTGATTTCTCTGAATGAATTTAAGCGTTCCTATATATGACTATGGCACTTCCTCCAATCTAGAGTTTAGCAAGCCTACACTCCACCCCTGTTCGTTGCTTTCTCTAAGTTACTGTAAGCTTTCCTATACATGGCTCTCGAAATTTTCCAAACTAGAGTTAGCATGCCTACTATACACCTACACATAATTGCTTTGTCTGAGTGAATATAAGCCTTCCTATATATGACTGTCGCACTTTTTCCAAATTAGAGTGTAGCCAGCCTGGAAAGCACCCCTTATAGTTGCTTTCATTGAGTGAATGTTAACATTCCTATGTAAGACTCTCGCAACTTTTCCAATCTAAGATTTTAGCAATGCTACAAATCCCCCGCCGAGAGTTCCTATACATAACTGTCCTCTTTTTCCAAGCTAGAGTTTAGGAAGCCTAGAATCCGTCCCCCCGTAGACGCTTTATGTGAATGTAAACGTTCCTATATATGACTCTCGCCTTCCTCCAAACTAGAGCTTAGCAAGCCTACAAAACAACTCCCTATAATTGCTTTCTCTGAATGAATGATATCGTTCCTATATAAGACTCTCGAACTTCTTCCAAACCAGAGTTTAACAAGCCAAAAAAGCACCCCCCATAGATGCTTCCTCTAACTCAAAGCTAATATTCCTACATATGATTCAGCTTCTTCATCCAAACTAGAGTAAGGCAAGCCTACAAATCACACACCAATAGTTGCTTTCTATAAGTAAATGTAAGCGTCCTTATATATGACTATAGCAATTCTTCCAAACTGGAGTTTAGCAAGCCTACAGACCCCAGGACTCCACTCCATAGTACCCTGGGCATTGGCGCCTGCCTGTCATGCAGGACATAGGGGCGGACCCTCATCTCAGACACGGCATTGGTGGATTGTAGGCTTTTTTTTAAGCTTTTGAATTGAAGAACTCTGAGAATTGGAATTCGGTTTAGGTTAAGGTTAGGTGTTAGGGACTAGGATTAGGTTTAGGGGTTAGGGTTTTAGGTTAGAATTAAGATTAGGATTACTGTTAGGGTTAGAGAATAGGATTATGTTTAGTGGTTGGGTTTAGGTTTACGGTGAGAGGCAAGAGTAAGGGTCAGGGATTAGGGTTACTGTTAGGAGTTAGATTCAGGGCTTACTAAGGGTTTGGTTTAGTGATAGGGTTAGGGCTTACGTTTAACGGTGTGTGTTAGGGCACGGGCCCCGTCTAATGTACGGGGCACTGTGGGTGTGGAGCAAGGCTGCGACCCCACTTCATCTTACCCTGGGTGTTGGGCTTCAACTGTCATGCAGGACAAAGGCAGAGGCTCATCAAACGCATGGTTAGGATTAAGGTTTAAGGTTAGGGTCAGGGTTGAGGGTTAGGGTGAGGGTTAACAGTTAGAGTTAGGGTAAGGGGGTTAGGGATAGGGTTAGGGTTAAGGGTCAGGTGTATAGTTCAGGTTTAAGGTTAGCATTAGAGGGTAGGGTTAGTGTAACTGTAGGTCAGTGTTGGGGTTAGAACTCTAGGCATTAGGGTAAAGGTTAGGGTTAAGGTTAAGAGTTAGGGTTAAGTTTAATGGTTAAGGATTGGGATTAGGGTTGAGGGTTAGGGTTAAGGTTATGGGTAATGACTATGGATCAAAGGTTAGGGTTATTTTTAGGCGTAGGGTTAGGGTAAGGGGTTAGGGATAGTGTTAGTGTTGTTGGTAGGGTTAAGGTTAGGGTTGGCGTTTCAGAATTAGGGATTAGGTGTTATGGTTATAGCTAGGAGTTAGGGTTAGAATTACACTATAGGGCTTGTTCTCAGGGTGTGATGCATTAACGTTAGGATAAGGGGTTAAAGTTAAGGTTACGGTGAGGTTTACGTGTTAAGGTGAGCAGTAGGATCAGGGTTAGGTGTTATGTTCTGGGTTAGGGTTATGGGTGAGGGGTAGGGTTTATCCTTAGGGCACGGGCCCTGTATGCACTAGGAGGCGAAGTTAGGGGTCTGTGATGGTCGCTGGGAACCCACTCTATCGTACGCAGTGTATGGGCCTCTGGGTTTCATGCAGGACACTGTGGCAGAGCGGGCTTTCATGCATGGCTTAGTAGGATTGTAGGCTTTCAAAACTCTGAGAAAGCAAGAAGTCTGAGAATTAGATTTCGGGTTAGGATTACGGCACGGTTTAGGGATGAAGATTAGTGGTTAGGGTGAGGGCTTAGGGTTAGGGGTTAGGGTTAGGTTTAGGTTTGCTGGTAGGGTGAAGGTTAGGGTTGACGTTTTAGAATTAGGGATGAGGTGTTACGGTTATGACTATGGTTTAGGATTAGAATTACGGGATAGGGCTTCTTCTCAAGGTTTTATGCATTCACATTAAGTTAAGGGGCTAAGTTAGGGTTACGGGGAGGTTTATGTTTTAAGGTGAGCAATAGGATCAGGGTTAGGTGTTATGTTCAGGGTGAGAGTTATCTGTTAGGGGTAGTGTTTATACTTAGCGTACGGGCCCTGTCTGCACTGGGCGGGGGGCGGGGGTTAGGGGGATGGGATTGTCCCCGGGAACCCACTCTATCGTACGCTGGGTATGGGCTCCTGGGTTTCATGCAGGACACAGTGGCAGAGCCCCCTTTTACTCATGGCATGGGAGGATTGTAGGCTTTCTAAACTCTGAGAAAGCAAGAACTCTGAGAATTAGATTTAGGGGTAGGATTCTGGTAATGTTTAGGGATGAAGATTAGTGTCAGGGTGGGGTCTTGGGTTAGGGGTTGGGGTTAAAGGTTAGTGTTAGGTTTAACAGTTACAGTTAGGTTTACGGTTAAGTCTCAGGGATAGGGTTAAGGTTTGGGTTTAGCGTTTGGCACAGGGGTAGGCTTCAGTGTTAGCTTCATGGTTAAAGATTAGGAGTAGGGTTAGTGTGAGGGTTAAGGGTAAGGGTCAAGATTAAGGGTTCAGGTTGGGGTTAGGCTTAGGTTTCGGGTTAGGGGTTAGGGTTAGGCTTAGGGTCAAGGGTTAGGATTAGGGTTAAGTGTTGGGCTTAGGGTTGGGGTTTAGTGTTAAGTTTATCGTTAAGGATTAGGGTTAGGGTCAGGGTTAAATGTTTGGGTGCGGGTAATGGTTAGGGTCAGATTTAAGGTTTATGGATAGGGTTAGTGTTAAGGGTTTACGGGTAGGTTTAGGGTTCAGGGTTAGAGTTAGCATTAGGGCTTAAGGTTAGGATTAGGTGGTAGGTTAGATTTAGGGTTAGATCTAGGCGTTAGAGTAAGGGTTAAGAGATAGGGTTAGGTTTAATGCTTAGGATTAGGGTTAGGGTTTGGGGTTAAAGCAAGTGTTAGGGGTTAGGTTTAAGGATCAAAGGTTAGTGTTATTTTTAGCTGTAGTGTTAGGGTTAGGGATAAGGGATAAGGTTGGCGTGAAGGTTTTCCTTACTGTTAGGGTTAAGGGTCATGCTTAGATTAAAGGTTAAGGTTAGGGTCAGTGTTAAAGGTTAGGGTGAGGGTTAACGGTTACGGTAAAGGTTAAGCGTTAGTGTTAGGGATTAGCGATTAAGGTTTTTGGTAAGTGTTAGGGTTAGGAGTTAGTGTTTTACGAAGGGGTATGGTTAGAATTAGGATTGGGGTTAGTGTTAGGGTTAGGTTTCGGGGTTAGGTTTAGGGTAAAAGGATAGGATTAGGGTTAAGGGTTGGGCTCAGGTTTAGGGTTAAAGTTTAGTGTTAGGGTTAATATTTAGTGTTATGGTCCAGTTTAAGTGTTAGGGTGAGGGTTAACGGTTACGATTAGGCTTAGAGGTTGGGGATATAGTGAGGGTTCAGTGTTAGGGTTAGGTTTAGGGTTCAGGGTTAGGGTTAGCTGTAGGGGTTATGGTTAGGGTTAGGTGTTAGGTTAGTGTCAGGGTTAGGTCTAGTCGTGAGGGTAAGGTTTAGGGTTAGCTTTAAGAGCTAGGGTTAGGTTGAATGGATAGGATTAGGATTAGGGTTAAGGGTTAGGGTAAGGCTTAGGGGTTAGGGTGAAGGGTTAAGGGTTTTTGTTAGGCATAGCGTTGGGGTTAGAAGTAACTGTTACTGTCAGTGTTCGGGTTGTAGGCAGGGTTACGGTTAGAGTTAGTGGTTGAGAATTAGGGTTAGGGATTAGGTGTTACAGTGATGACTAGGAGATAGGGTTAGAATTATGGGATAGGGGTTGTTCTCAGGGAATGGGTTATGCACTAACGTTAGGATAAGAGGTTAAAGTTAGGCTCACGGTGAGGTTTCCGTGTTAAGGGGAGAAATAGGAACAGGGTTAGGTGTTATGTTCAGGGTGAGGGATATCTGTTACAGGTATTGTTTATGCTTAGCGCACGGGCCCTGTCTGCCTTAGGCGGGGGTGGGGGGAGGTTAGGGGGTTGGGATTGTCAACAGGATCCCACTGTATCGGACTCTGGGTATGGGCCCGTGGATTTCATGCAGGACACAGTTGTAGAGCCTCCTTTCACGCATGGCATGGGAGGATTGCAGGCTTTCTAAACTCTAAGAAATCAAGAAGTCTGAGAATTAGATTTAGGGTTAGGATTCTGGTTAGGGTTAAGGATGAAGTTTAGTGTTAGGGTGAGGGCTTAGGGTTAGGGATTAGGGTTAGGGTTAAAGGTTACTCTTAGGTTTAACGGTTACAGTTCGGTTTAGGGTTTAGGTTTACGGTTAGGGTTAAGATGAGGGGTTAGGGTTTGGTATAGGGTTAGGGTTAGGTACAGGGTTAGGGTTAAGTGTTAGGTTTCGGGTTGAAGATTAGGATTAGGGTTAGGATTAAAGGTTAGCGTGAGAGTTAATGGTTAGGGTTAAGGTTAAGAGTTAGGGTTAGGGTTTAGGTTTAGGGTTAAGGGTTAGGGTTAGTTTTAGGGTTCGAGTTATGTGTTAGGGTTTGTGTTAGAGGTTAGGGTTAGGTTTACTGTCCACGGTTAGGGTTACGTTTAGGGGTTAGCATTAGGGTTAAGGTTTAGGTATAGGGTAAGGGTGTAGAGTTAGTGTTGGGCTTTAGGCTCGGGGCTTAGGTTCAGGGTCAGGGGTTAGGGTTGGTGGTAGGGCTTAGATTTATCGGTCAGTTTAAGGGCACAGGACCTGGTTAATCTACGGTGAGAGGGGTGCGGTCGGAGTCATCACGAAAGCACATCATTCCCTGGGCCCTGGGACAAGACCTACATGCAGGACTCAGGCGGAGCCTCATCTCACACATGGCATGGCTGTATTGTAGGCTTGCTTCACTCGGGAATGGAAGTAGTGTGAGAATTAGGGTTAGGGTTGGGGTTAGGGGTTTCGAGTTAGGGGTTAGGTTTGGAGTCAGGGTTAGGTGCTAGGTATTAGTGGTTAGGGTTAGAGTTAGTGTTACGGGTTAGGTGTTAAGTCTGGTTTAGGGGGCCAGGGTAAGGTTTAGGTTTGGAGTTAGCGTTAGGGTTAGGCGTTAGGGTTAAGGGATAGGGTTAGGGTTAAGGGTTAGCTTTAGGGTTAGGGTTCAGGTTTAGGGTTAGGGTCAGGGTTAAGGGTTAGGGTGAGGTTTAACAGTTAGGGTTAGGGTTAGGGGGTTAGGGATAGGTTTAGGGGTAAGGGTCAGGTGTATGGTTCAGGTTTAAGGTTAGCGTTAGGGGCTTAGGGTTAGTCTTAACTGTAGGTCAGCGTGGGGGTTAGATCTCTAGGCATTAGGGTAAAGGTCAGGGTTCAGGTTAAGAGTTACGGTTATGTTTAATGGTTAGGATTGGGATTAGGGTTAAGAGTTAGGGTTAAGGTTAGGGGTTATGACTAAGGATCAACGGTTAGGGTTATTTTTAGGCGTAGGGTTAGCGTAAGGGGTTAGGGTTAGTGTTAGTGTTGTTGGTAGGGTTAAGGTTAGGGTTGGCGTTTCAGAATTAGGGATTAGGTGTTATGGTTATGGCTAGGAGTTAGGGTTAGAATTACGGTATAGGGCTTGTTCTCAGGGTGTCATGCATTATCGTTAAGATAAGGGGTTAAAGTTAGGGTTACGGTGAGCTTTACCTGTTAAGGTGAGCAGTAGGATCAGGGTTAGGTGTTATGTTCTGGGTTAGGGTTATGGGTGAGGGGTAGGGTTTATCCTTAGGGCACGGGCCCTGTATGCACTAGGAGGCGAAGTTAGGGGTCTGTGATGGTCGCTGGGAACCCACTCTATCGCACGCAGTGTATGGGCCTCTGGGTTTCATGCAGGACACTGTGGCAGAGCCGGCTTTCATGCATGGCTTAGTAGGATTGTAGGCTTTCAAAACTCTGAGAAAGCAAGAAGTCTGAGAATTAGATTTCGGGTTAGGATTACGGCACGGTTTAGGGATGAAGATTAGTGGTTAGGGTGAGGGCTTAGGGTTAGGGGTTAGGGTTAGGGTTAGGTTTGCTGGTAGGGTGAAGGTTAGGGTTGACGTTTTAGAATTAGGGATGAGGTGTTACGGTTATCACTATGGTTTAGGATTAGAATTACGGGATAGGGCTTCTTCTCAAGGTGTTATGCATTCACGTTAAGTTAAGGGGCTAAGTTAGGGATACGGGGAGGTTTATGTTTTAAGGTGAGCAATAGCATCAGGGTTAGGTGTTATGTCAGGGTGAGGGTTATCTGTTAGGGGTAGTGTTTATACTTAGCGTACGGGCCCTGTCTGCACTGGGCGGGGGGCGGGGGTTAGGGGGATGGGATTGTCCCCGGGAACCCACTCTATCGTACGCTGGGTATGGGCTCCTGGGTTTCATGCAGGACACAGTGGCAGAGCCCCCTTTTACTCATGGCATGGGAAGATTGTAGGCTTTCTAAACTCTGAGAAAGCAAGAACTCTGAGAATTAGATTTAGGGGTAGGATTCTGGTAATGTTTAGGGATGAAGATTAGTGTCAGGGTTGGGTCTTAGGTTAGGGGTTGGGGTTAAAGGTTAGTGTTAGGTTTAACAGTTAAAGTTAGGTTTACGGTTAAGTCTCAGGGTTAGGGTTAAGGTTTGGGTTTAGCGTTTGGCACAGGGGTAGGCTTCAGTGTTAGCTTCATGGTTAAAGATTAGGAGTAGGGTTAGTGTGAGGGTTAAGGGTAAGGGTCAAGATTAAGGGTTCAGGTTGGGGTTAGGCTTAGGTTTCGGTTTAGGGGTTACGGTTAGGCTTAGGGTCTAGGGTTAGGATTAGGGTTAAGTGTTGGACTTAGGGTTGGGGTTTAGTGTTAAGTTTATCGTTAAGGATTAGGGTTAGGGTCAGGGTTAAATGTTTGGGTGCGGGTAATGGTTAGGGTCAGGGTTAAGGTTTATGGATAGGGTTAGTGTTAAGGGTTTACGGGTAGGTTTAGGGTTCAGGGTTAGAGTTAGCATTAGGGCTTAAGGTTAGGATTAGGTGGTAGGTTAGATTTAGGGTTAGATCTAGGCGTTAGAGTAAGGGTTAAGAGATAGGGTTAGGTTTAATGCTTAGGATTAGGGTTAGGGTTTGGGGTTAAAGTAAGTGTTAGGGGTTAGGTTTAAGGATCAAAGGTTAGTGTTATTTTTAGCTGTAGTGTTAGGGTTAGGGATAAGGGATAAGGTTGGCGTAAGGGTTTTCCTTACTGTTAGGGTTAAGGGTGAGGCTTAGATTAAAGGTTAAGGTTAGGGTCAGCGTTAAGGGTTAGGGTGAGGGTTAACGGTTACGGTAAAGGTTAAGTGTTAGTGTTAGGGATTAGCGATTAGGGTTTTTAGTAAGTGTTAGGGTTAGGAGTTAGTGTTTTATGAAGGGGTATGGTTAGAATTAGGATTGGGGTTAGTGTTAGGGTTAGGTTTCGGGGTTAGGTTTAGGGTAAAAGGATAGGATTAGGGTTAAGGGTTGGGCTCAGGGTTAGGGTTAAAGTTTAGTGTTAGGGTTAATGTTTAGTGTTATGGTCCAGTTTAAGTGTTAGGGTGAGGGTTAACGGTTACGATTAGGCTTAGAGGTTGGGGATATAGTGAGGGTTCAGTGTTAGGGTTAGGTTTAGGGTTCAGGGTTAAGGTTAGCTGTAGGGGTTATGGTTAGGGTTAGGTGTTAGGTTAGTGTCAGGGTTAGGTCTTGTCGTGAGGGTAAGGTTTAGGGTTAGCTTTAAGAGCTAGGGTTAGGTTGAATGGATAGGATTAGGATTAGGGTTAAGGGTTAGGGTAAGGCTTAGGGGTTAGGGTGAAGGGTTAAGTGTTTTTGTAAGGCATAGCGTTGGGGTTAGAAGTAAGGGTTACTGTCAGTGTTAGGGTTGTAGGCAGGGTTACGGTTAGAGTTAGCGGTTTAGAATTAGGGTTAGGGATTTGGTGTTACAGTGATGACTAGGAGATAGGGTTAGAATTATGGGATAGGGGTTGTTCTCAGGGAATGGGTTATGCACTAACGTTAGGATAAGAGGTTAAAGTTAGGCTCACGGTGAGGTTTCCGTGTTAAGGGGAGAAATAGGAACAGGGTTAGGTGTTATGTTCAGGGTGAGGGATATCTGTTACAGGTATTGTTTATGCTTAGCGCACGGGCCCTGTCTGCCTTAAGCGGGGGTGGGGGGAGGTTAGGGGGCTGGGATTGTCACCAGGATCCCACTGTATCGTACTCTGGATATGGTCCCGTGGGTTTGATGCAGGACACAGTGGTAGAGCCTCCTTTCACGCATGGCATGGGAGGATTGCAGGCTTTCTAAACTCTAAGAAAGCAAGAAGTCTGAGAATTAGATTTAGGGTTAGGATTCTGGTTAGGGTTAAGGATGAAGTTTAGTGTTAGGGTGAGGGCTTAGGGTTAGGGATTAGGGTTAGGGTTAAAGGTTACTCTTAGGTTTAACGGTTACAGTTCGGTTTAGGGTTGAGGTTTACGGTTAGGGTTAAGATGAGGGGTTAGGGTTTGGTATAGGGTTAGGGTTAGGTACAGGGTTAGGGTTAAGTGTTAGGTTTCGGGTTGAAGATTAGGATTAGGGTTAGGATTAAAGGTTAGCGTGAGAGTTAACGGTTAGGTTAAGGTTAAGAGTTAGGGTTAGGGTTTAGGTTTAGGGTTAAGGGTTAGGGTTAGTTTTAGGGTTCGAGTTATGTGTTAGGGTTTGTGTTAGAGGTTAGGGTTAGGTTTACTGTCCACGGTTAGGGTTACGTTTAGGGTTTAGCATTAGGGTTAAGGATTAGGTATAGGGTAAGGTTTAGAGTTAGTGTTGGGCTTTAGGCTCGGGGCTTAGGTTCAGGTCAGGGGTTAGGGTTGGTGGTAGGGCTTAGATTTATCGGTCAGTTTAAGGGCACAGGACCTGGTTAATCTACGGTGAGAGGGGTGCGGTCGGAGTCATCACGAAAGCACAACATCATTCCCTGGGCCCTGGGACAAGACCTACATGCAGGACTCAGGCGAAGCCTCATCTCACACATGGCATGGCTGTATTGTAGGCTTGCTTCACTCGGGAATGGAAGTAGTGTGAGAATTAGGGTTAGGGTTGGGGTTAGGGGTTTCGAGTTAGGGGTTAGGTTTGGAGTCAGGGTTAGGTGCTATGGATTAGTGGTTAGGGTTAGAGTTAGTGTTACGGGTTAGGTGTTAAGTCTGGTTTAGGGGGCCAGGGTAAGGTTTAGGTTTGGAGTTAGCATTAGGGTTAGGCGTTAGGGTTAAGGGATAGGGTTAGGGTTAAGGGTTAGGCTTAGGGTTAGGGTTCAGGTTTAGGGTTAGGGTCAGGGTTAAGGGTTAGGGTGAGGTTTAACAGTTAGGGTTAGGGTTAGGGGGTTAGGGATAGGATTAGGGTTAAGGGTTAGGTTTATGGTTCAGGTTTAATGTTAACATTGGGGGGTTAGGTTTAGTGTTAACTGTAAGTCAGTGTTAGGGTTAGATCTCTAGGCATTAAGGTAAAGGTTAGGTTTAGGGTTAAGTGTTAGGGTTATGTTTAATGGTTAGGCTTGGGATTAGGGTTAAGGGTTAGGGTTAAGGTTAGGGGTTATGACTAAGGATCAACGGTTAGGGTTATTTTTATGCGTAGGTTTAGGGTAAGGGCTTAGGGTTAGTGTTAGTGTTGTTGGTAGGGTTAAGGTTAGGGTTGGCGTTTCAGAATTAGGGATCAGGTGTTATGGTTATGGCTAGGTGTTAGCGTTAGAATTACAGTATAGTGCTTGTTCTCAGGGTGTCATGCATTAACGTTAATATAAGGTGTTAAAGTTAGGGTTATGGTGAGCTTTACCTCTTAAGGTGAGCAGTATGATCAGGGTTAGGTGTTATGTTCTGGGTTAGGCTTATGGGTGAGGGGTAGGGTTTATGCTTAGGGCACGGGCCCTGTATGCACTAGGAGGCAAAGATAGGGGCCTGTGATGGTCGCTGGTAACCTACTCTATCGTACGCAGTGTATGGGCCTCTGGTTTCCTGCAGGACACTGTGGCAGAGCGGGCTTTCATGCATGGCTTAGTAGGATTGTAGGCTTTCAAAACTCTGAGAAAGCAAGAAGTCTGAGAATTAGATTTCGGGTTAGGATTACGGCACGGTTTAGGGATGAAGATTAGTGTTAGGGTGAGGGCTTAGGGTTAGGGGTTAGGGTTAGGGTTAGGGTTGATGGTAGGTTGAAGTTTAGGGTTGGCACTTTAGAATATGGATGAGGTGTTATGGTTATGGCTAGGGGTTAGGTTTAGAATTATGGGATAGGGCTTCTTCTTTGGGTGCTATGCATTAACGTTAAGATAAGGGGATAAATTAGGGTTATGGTTAGGTTTATGTTTTAAGGTGAGTAACAGGATCAGGGTTAGGTTTTATGTTTGGAATTAGGGTTATCTGTTAGGGATAGTTTTTTTGCTTAGCGCACGGGCCCTGTCTTCACCAGGAGGGGGGGGGTTAGGGACTAGGATTGCCACTGGGAACCCGCTCTATCATGCACTAGTTATGGGCCCCCGGGTTTCTTGCAGGACACAGTGGCAGAGCCTCCTTTTACTCATGACGTGGGAGAATTGTAGGCTTTCTAAACTCTGAGAAAGCAAGAAGTCTGAGAATTAGATTTAGGGGTAGGTTTATGGTAATGTTTAGGGATGAAGGTTAGTGTTAGGGTGCGTTCTTAAGGTCAGTGGTTAGGGTTAAAGGTTAGTGTTAGGTTTAACAGTTACAGTCAGGTTTATGGTTATGTTTTAGGGTTAGGGTTAAGGTTAAGGTTTAGCATTTGGTACTGTGTTAGGCTTAAGTTTTAGCTTTAGGGTTAAAGATTAGGATTAGGGTTAGGGTTAAGGGCTAGTGTGAGGGTTAATGGTAAGGATCAAGACTAAGGGCTAGGGTTTTTGTTAGTGTTAGGAATAAGTCTTCGTGTAGGCTTTAGGGTTAGCGTTAAGTGTTATGGTTAGGGTTAGGTTTAGGGTTCATGGTTAGTGTTATGTTTAGGGGTTAGTGTTAGGGTTAGGGCTTAGGTTTAGGGTAAGGTTTTAGAGTTCGTGTTCAGCGTTACGGTCGGAGCTTATGTTTACGGTTAGGGGTTAGTGTTAGTGTTAGGGCTGAGATTTAGCTGTTAGTTTAAGGGCACAGGACCTGTTTTATCTACGGTGAGAAGGGTGCTGTCGGAGTCTCCACGAAAGCACAAAATCGTTCCCTGATCCTTGGGAAAGGACCTACATGCAGGACTCAGGTGGAGCCTCATCTCACGCATAGTATAGCTGTATTGTAGGCTTGCTTCACTCTGAGAATGGAAGTAGTGTGAGAATCAGGGTTAGGGTTTGGGTTAGGGGTTTGGAGTTTGGGATTATGGTTCGAGTCAGGGTTAGGTCCTAGGGATTAGGAGTTAGGGTTAGTGTTAGGGATAGGTGTTAGTTGTTGGGTTTGGGTTAGGGTGCTAGGGTTAGGTTTAGGGTTGGGGTTAATATTAGGGTTAGCGTTTAGGGTTAAAGGATAGGATTATGGTTAAGGGTTTGGCTTAGGGTTAGGGTTAAGGGTTAGTGTTAAGGTTTAGGGTTAAGGTCAGGGTTACGTGTTAGGGTGAGGATTAACAGTTAGGGTTATGGTTAGGGTCTTAGGGATAGAGTTAGGGTTAGAGTTAGGGGTTAGGATTAAGGGTGAAGTGTTAGGGTTATTTTTAGGCATAGTTTTAAAGTTAGGGGCTAGGGTAATGTTTGGTTTGATGGTAGGTTTAAGGTTAGGGTTAGCAGTTTAGAATTCGCATTAGGGATTAGGTGTTATGGTTATGGCTTGGAGTTAGGGTTAGAATTCAGAGATAGGAGTTGTTCTCAGGGTAAGTGTTATGCATTAACGTTATGATAAGGGGTTAAATTTAGGGTTATGGTGAGATTTACATTTTAAGGTGAGCAATGGGATCAGGGTCAGGTGTTATGTTCAGGGTTATGGTTAGGGGTGAGGGGTAGGGTTTATGCTTACGACTCGGGCCCTGTCTGCACTAGGCAGGGGGGGAGGGGTTTGGGGTTGCGATTGTCGTCGGGAACCCACTCTAGTGTATGCTGAGTATGGGCACTGGGGTTTCCGGCAGGACACAGTGGTAGAGCCTCCTTTTATTCATGGCATGGGAGGATTGTAGGCTTTCTAACGCTGAGAAAGCAAGAAGTCTGATAATTAGATTTAGGGTTAGGATTATAGTTAGGGTTAGGAATGAGGTTAGTGCTAGGGTGAGGGATTAGGGCTAGGGATTATGGGTAGAGTTAAGGTTAAATGTTAGAGTTAGGTTTAACGGTTACAGTTAGGTTTAGGGTTACGTTTTAGGGTGAGGGTTATGGTTAGGGGTTAGGGTTTGGTACAGGGTTAGGGTTAAGTGTTAGGTTTAGGGTTAAAGATTAGAATTCGGATTAGGGTTGATGGTTAGTGTGAGTGTTAACGGTTAGGTTTGTGTTTAAGGGTTAGGGTTAGGGTTTAGGGCTAGGGTTAAGCGTTCGTGTTAGATTTAAGGTTAGAGTAAAGTGTTATGGTTAGGGTTATGGGTTAGCATTAGGGTTAAAGGTTAAGGGTTAGGTTTATTTTCAGGCACAGGGTTAGGATTAGGTGTTAGGGTTAGTGTTACCGTTAAGGTTTTTTGTAGGCTTAAGGTTAGGTTTAGCAGTTTAGAATTAGGGTTAGGGATTAGGTGTAATGGTTATGGTAAGGAGTTAGGGTTAGAATTATGGCATAGGGGTTGGTCTCAGGGTCAGTTTTATGCTTAAAGTTAGGGTAAGCGGTTAAAGTTAGTGTTACGGTGAGCTTTACATGTTAAGGTGAGCAATAGGATCAGGGTTAGGTTTTATGTTCAGGGTTATGGTTATGGGTTAGGGGCAGTGTTTATGCTTAGGGCACAGGCCCTGTCTTCACTAGGTGGGGGGGGGTTCGGAGGCTGGGATTGTCACCAGGAACCCACTCTATCGTATGCTGGGTATGGGCCTTTGGGTTTCATGCAGGGCACAGTGGCAGAGCCTCCTTTCATGCATGGCATGGGAGGATTGTAGGCTTTCTAAACTCTGAGAAAGCAAGAAGTCTGAGAATTAGATTTAGGGTTAGGATTACGGTTAGGGTTAGGGATGAAGTTTAGTGTTAGGGAGAGGGCTTAGTGTTAGGGATTAGGGTTTGGTACAGGGTTAGGGTTAAGTGTTCGGTTTAGGGATACAGATTAGGATTAGTGTTAGGTTTAAGGGTTAGCTGAGGGTTAACGGTTAGGGTTAAGGTGAAGGGTTAGGGTTAGGGTTTAGGGTTAGGATTAGGGGTTCGTGTTAGGTTTAGGGTTACACTTAAGTGTTAGGGTTTAGGTTCAGGTTTAGGGTTCATGGTTAGGGTTATGTTTAGGGGTTAGGTTTAGGGGTTAGGTTTGGTGTAAGGGTATAGTGTTAGTGAAGGGAGTTTGGGTCAGGGTTTCTGTTTAGGGTAGGGATTAGTGTTAGTGTTAGGACTTAGATTTAGCGATTAGTTTAAGGTCAGAGGACCTGTTTAATCTATGGTGAGAAGGGTGTGGAATCGGTCGCTGAGACACCACAGCATTGTACCCTGGGCCTTGGGCTCAGACCTACATGCAGGAATCAGGGGGAGCCTGTTCTCATGCATGGCATGGTTGTATTATAGGCTTGGTTAACTCTTAGAATGGAAGTGTGAGAATTAGGGTTATGGTTAGGGTTAGGGATTTGGGTTTAGGAGAGAGTGTTCAAATGAGGGTTAGGGGTTAGGCATTAGGGGTTAGGGTTAGTGTTAGGGTTAGGGGTTTGGGTGAGGGTTGGGTTAGGTGCTAGGGTTAGGTTTAGGATTGGGGTTAGTGTTAGCATTCGAGTTAGGGATTAGAGTTAGGGTTAAGGGATAGGATTAGGGTTAAGAGTTTGGCTTAGGGTTCAGGTTAAGGGTTAGGGTTATGGTTAAAGATTAGTGTTAGTTTAAACAGTTACAGTTAGGTTTAGGGTTAAATTTTAGGGTGAGGGCTTTTTAAACTCTGAGAGAGAAAGACGTCTGAGATTAAGATTTAGGGTTAGGATTATGGTTAGGATTAGGGATGATGATTAGTGTTAGGGTGAGGGCTTAGGGTTAAGGGTTAGGGTTAGAGTTAGGGTTAAGGTTAGTGTTAGTTTTAACGGTTAAAGTTAGGTTTAGGGTTAAGGTTTATTGTCAGGGTTAAGGTCAGGGGTTAGGGTTTCGTACAGGGTAAGAGTTAAGTGTTAGGTTTAGGGTTAAAGATTAGCATTATGGTTAGTGTTAAAGGTTAGTGTGAGGGTAAAAGTTTAGGGTTAAGTTTAAGGGCTAGGGTTAGGGGTTAGTGTTAGGGTTAAGGGGTCTTGTTAGGTTTAGGGTTACAGTTAAGTGTTATGGTTAGTGTTAGGGGTTACGGTTAGGCTTAGGGTTCATGGTTAGTGTAACATTTAGGGGTTAGGGCTAGGGTTAAATGATAGTGTTAGAGTTAAGGCTTAGGCTTTGGGTAAAGGTTTAGGGATAGGTTTACAGGTTAGGGTTAGTGTCAGGGTTAAATGTTAGGGTGAGAGTTAACAGTTATGGTTAGGGTTATTGGTTAGGGGTTGTGTTTATGCTTAGGGCATGTGCCTTGTCTGCACTAGGCGGAGAGGTTAGGGGGCTAGCATATTCGCTGGGAAATCACTCCATCGTATGCTGGGTATTGGCCCCTGGGTTTCATGCTGGACACAGTGGCAGGGCCTCCTTTCACACATGGCATGGGAGGATTATAGGCTTTCTAAGCTCTGAGAAAGAAAAAGTCTGAGAATTAGATTTAGGGTTAGGATTATGGTTAGAATTAGGGATGAAGTTTAGTGTTAAGGTGATGCCTTAGGGTTAGGGGTTAGGTTTAGGGTCAGAGTTAAAGGTTAGTGTTAGGTTTAACAGTTACAGTTAGGTTTAGCGTTAAGGTTTAGTGTTAGGGTTCAGTTTAGGGGATAGGTTTTGGTACAGGTTAAGGTTTAAGTGTTAAGTTTAGAGTTAAAGATTACAATTAGGGTTAGGTTTAAAGGTAAGTGTGAGGATTAACGGTTAGGGTTAAGCATGAGGGTTAGGGATTAGGTTTAGTGTTAAGGGTTTATGTTAGTTTAGGGTTAGAGTTAAGTGTTATGGTTAGGGTTAGGGGTTAGGGTTAGATATAGGGTGCATGGTTAGGGTTACGTTTAGGGGTTATGGTTATGGGTTAGGTTTAGGGTGAGTGTTTGGTGTTAGTGTTGGGCATTAGGATAAGGGCTTAGGTTTAGGGTTAGCGTTTAGGTTTAGTGTTAGGGCTTAGATTTAGCGGTTAGTTTAAGGGCACAGGACCTGTTTAATCTATGGTGAGAAGGGTGCAGAATTGGTCCCCTTGACACCACACCATCGTACCTGGGCCTTGGGCCCAGACCTACATGCAGGACTCAGGCGGAGCCTCTTCTCACTCATGGCATGGCTCTATTGTAGGCTTGGTGAACTCTGAAAATGGAGGAAATGTGAGAGTTAGGGTTATGGTTATGGTTAACTGTTTGGGGTTAGGGGTTAGGGTTCGAGTGTGGTTCAGGGGTTAGAAATTAGGAGTTAGTGTTAGTGTTAGGGTTAGGGGTTAGGGGTTAGTGTTGGTTTAGGGGCTAGGGTTAGATTCAGAGTTAGGGTTAGTGTTAGGGTTAGGGTTAGGGATTATGGTTAGGGTTAGGAATTAGGGTTAGGGTTAGGCTTAAGGGATAGGATTAGGGTAAAGGGTTAAGGCTTAGGGTTAGCATTAGGGATTAGGGTTAGGGTTAAGTGTTAGGGTTTTGGTCTGATTTAAGGGTTAGGGTGAGCGTTAACAGTTAGGGTTAAGGTTAATTGTTAGGATTGGGGGTTAGGCTAAAGGATTCGTATTAGGGTTAGGGTATAAGGGTGAGACTTAAGTCTTATGGTTAGGGACAGGGCTTTTGGTTAGGGATAAGGGTTAGGAGTTAGGGTTACTTTTAGGCATAGGGTAGGATTAGGGGTGAGGGTTAGGGTTAGGGTTAGTGTTAGGGTTGTTGGTAGTGTTAAGGTTAGGGTTAGCAGTTTAGAATTAGGGTTAGGGATTAGGTTGTATGGTTATGGCTAAGATTTAGGGTTAGAATTATGGGATAGGCGTTGTTCTCAGTGTAAGTGTTATGCATTAACTTTAGGAGATGCGGTTAAAGTTAGGGTTACAGTGTGGTCTACATGATAAGGTGAGCAGTAGGATCAGGGTTAGGTGTTACGTTCAAGGTTAGGGTTATATGTTAGGCGTACTTTTTATGCTTAGGGCACGGGCCCTGTCTGCACTAGGCGGGAGGATTAGGGGTCTAGGATTGTGGCCGAGAACTTTCTCTATCGTACACTGGGTATGGGTCCCTGGGTTTCATGCAGGACACAGTGGCAGAGCCTCTTTTCACACATGGCATGGGAGGATTGTAGGCTTTCTAAACTCTGAGAAAGCAAGAAGTCTGAGAATTAGATTTAGGGATAGGATTATGGTTAGTGTTAAGGATAAAGTTTAGCATTAGGGTGAGGGCTTAGGGTTAGGGGTTAGAGTTACGGTCAGGGTTAAAGGTTAGTGTTAGGTTTAATGGTTACAGTTAGCTTTAGGGTCAAGTGTTAGGGTTAAGGTTAAGGTTAGGGGTTAGGTTTTGGTACAGGGTAAGGGTTAACTGTTAGGTTTAGGGTTAAAGATTACGATTAGGGTTAGGTTTAAGGGTTAGTGTGAGAGTTAACGGTTAGGGTTAAGGTTAAGTGTTAGGGTTAGTGGTTAAGTTTAGGTTTAAGTGTTCGTGTTAGGTTTAGGGTTAGAGTTAAGTGTTATGGTTAGGGTTTGGGGTTAGGGTTAGGTTTAGGGTTCATCGTTAGGGTTGCGTTTAGGCATTAGGGTTATGGGTAAGGATTAGGGTAAGGGTTTAATGTTAGTGTTGGGCGTTAGGGTCATGGCTTAAGTTTAGGGTTAAGGGTTAGTGTTAGAGTTAGCGTTAGGGCTTAGATTTAGAGGTTATTTTAAGGGCACAGGACCTGTGTAATCTATGGTGAGAAGTGTGCAGAATGGGTCATCGCCACACCACACCATCGTACCCGAGGCCTTGGGCCCAGACCTACATGCAGGTCTCAGGTAGAGCCTCTTCTCACGCATGGCATGGTTTTATTGTAGGCTTGGCTAACTCTGAGAATGGAGGAAGTGTGAGAATTATGGTTATGATTAGGGTTAGGTGTTTGGGGATAGGGGTTAGTGTTTGCGTGAGGGTTAGGTGTTAGGGATTAGGGGTTAGGGTTAATGTTAGCATTAGGGGTTAACGGTTAGGGTTGGGTTAGGGACTAGGGATAGATTTAGCGTTGGGTTTAGGGTTAGGGTTAGGGGTTAGGGTTTAGGGTTAAGGGATAGGATTAGGGTTAAGGGTTAAGGCTTAGGGTTAGCATTAAGGGATAGGGTTAGGGTTAAGGGTTAGGGTTACGGTCCGAGTTAAGGGTTAGGGTGAGGGTTAACAGTTAGGGTTAGGGTTATAAGTTAGGGATAGTGTTAGGTTTAAGGTCTAGGGTTAGGGTTAGAGGTAGCTTTACTGCTAAGATTAGGTCTCGGCATTAAGGTAAGTGTTAGTGTTAGGGTTAAGGGTTAGGGTTAGGTTTAATTGTTAGGATTAGGATCAGAATTAAGGGTTAGGCTTAGGGTTAGGGGATAGGGTTAGGGTTTAGGGTAAACTTTTAAGGTTATGTTTAGGGATAAGGTTAGGGTTAGCGTTTAAGGTTAGGGTTAGTATTAGGGTTGTTTGTAGGGTTAAGGTAATGTTTAGTGGTTAGAATTAGGGTTAGGGATTAGGGGTTACTGTTATGGCTAGGAGTTAGGGTTAGAATTAAGTGATAGGGGTTGTTCTTAGCATAAGTGTTATGCATTAATGTTAGGATAAGTGGTTAAAGTTAGGTTTACGGTGAGGTTTATGTGTTAAGGTGAGCAATAGGATCAGGGTTAGAATTATGAGTGAGGGGTAGGGTTTTGCTTAGGGTATGGGCCCTGTCTGCCCTAGGAGTGGGACTGAGGGGGATGCGATTGTCACCAGAAACCCACTCTATCGTATGCAGGGTATGGGCCCATGGGTTTCTTGTAGGACACTCTGGCAGAGCCTGATTTCACGCATGGTAAAGGAGGATTGTAAGCTTTCAAATCTCTAAGAAAGTAAGAAGTCTGAGAATTAGATTTAAGGTTAGGATTATCGTTATGGTTAGGGATGAAGTTTAATCTTAGGGTGAGGGCTTCGGGTAAGGGGATACGGTTAGTTTTAGGGTTAAAAGTTACTGTTAGGTTTAACAGTTACAGTTAGACTTAGGGTTTAGGTTTAGGGTTAGGGTTAAGCTTAGGGGTTATTGTTTGGTACAGGGTTAGGGTTAAGTGTTAGGGTTAGGGTTAAAGATCATGACAAGGGTTAGAGTTAAGGGTTAGTTTGAGTGTTAACAGTTAGGGTTAAGGATAACTTTTAGGGTTAGGGGTTAGGATTAGTGTTAGGGCTGAGATTTAGCGGTTAGTTTAAGGGCACAGGACCTGTTTAATCTATGGTGAGAGTGGTGCACAGGGTCGCTGCGACACAACACCACCATACGCTGGGCCTTGGGCCAAGACCTACATACAGGACTCAGGTGGAGCCTCTTCTCACGCATGACATGGCTGTATTGTAGGCTTGGTTAACTCTGAGAATGGAAGAAGTGTCAGAAATCGGGTTAGGGCTGGCTGTAGGTGTTTATAACCCCTAACCCTAACACTAACCCCTTAATCCTAACCCTAACACTAACCCCAAGGTTAAATCTAACCTTAACCCCTACGACAACCCTAACCCTAACCCTAACCCCTCTCACTGTAGAATAAACAGGTCCTGTGCCCTTAAACTAACCACTAAATCTAAGCCCTAACATCAATCCTAACCTCTGACCCTAAACCTAAGCCCTGAGGCTAAAGCCCAACACTAACTCTAAACTCTTACCCTAAAGCTAATCCCTAACCCTAATGCTAACCTCTAAACGTAACCCTAACTGTGAACCCTAAACCTAACCCTAACCTCGAGCGCTAACCATAGCACTTAACTCTAACCCTAAACCTAACATGAACCCTTAATCCTAACACTAACCCTAACCCTAACTCTTAACTTTTACCCTGACTGTTAACCCTCACACTAACCTTTAAACCTAACCTTAATCGTAATCTTTAACCCTAAACCTAATATTTGACCCTAATCCTGTACCAAACCCTAAACCCTAACCTTAAACCTAACCATAAACCTTAACCCTGAACCTAACTGTAACGGTTAAAACTAAGAGTAACCTGTAACGCTACCCATAACCCCTAACTCTAAGCCTTCACCCTAACACTAACCTTGATCCTTAACCCGAACCCTAACCCTAACCCTAAATCTAATTCTCAGTCTTCTTGCTTTCTTAGAGTTTAGAAAGCCTACAATCCTCCCATGCCATGCGTGAAAGGCTCTTCCACTGTGTCCTGAATGAACCGCTGGGGCCCATGGCCAGAGTACGATAGAGTGGGTTCCTGGTGACAATCCCAGCCCCCTAACCCCCCCCCCCCCCGCCTAATGCAGACAAGGCCCGTGCCCTAAGCATAAACTCTACACCTCACCCAAAACTCTAACCCTGAAAATAACATTTAACCCTGATTCTATTGCTCACCTTAGAATGTAAACCTCACCGTAACCTGAACTTTAACCTCTTATCCTAACGTTAATGCATAACACTTACCCTGAGATTAACCCCTATCCCATAATTCTAACCCTATCTCCTAGTCATAACTGTGACAACTAATCCCTAACCCTAATTCTAAACCACTAACACTAACTGTTACCCCACGTAGTTACTGTTACGGTAACCTACTGTTACCCTAACACTGAACCTAATCCTTACTCCTAACGCCAAAGCTATGGCTAAAAATAATGCTAACCCTTGACCCTTTACCCTAACTCCTAACCCTAATTCTAATCCTAACCACTAAACCCAACCTTAGCTCTTAACCCTAACCCTAAACCTTACCCTGACGCCTAGACCTAACCCTGACACTAACCTAACACCTAACCCTAATCATAACCCCTAAAGCTAACCCTAACCCTGAACCCTAAACCTAACCCTAACACTTAATACTAACTATATCCCTAACCCCTAACCCCAACCCTAACCCTAACCGTTAACCCTCACCCTAACCCTTAAACCGGACCCTAACACTAAATCTTAACCCTAAACCTACGCTCAACCCTTAACCATAATCCTATCCCTTAACCCTAAACCTAACCCCTAACCCTAAACCTAACACTAACCCCAATCCTAATTCTAACCATAGCCCTTAATACATCACTACGCCTAACCCCTAACCCTAACCCTAACCCCTAATGCTAACCCTAACACTGAACCCTAAACCTAACCCTATCCCTAACCCTTAAACATAACTCTATCCCTAACCAATAATCCTAAGCCTAATCTTTAACCCTCACCCTAGAGCTTAACTCAAACCGTAACCCTAAGCCTAAACCCCAACCCTAACACTTAACACAAACCCTAAGCCTTAACACTTAACTCCAATCCTATCCTTTAACCCTAATACTAACCCTGATGCCTAATCCTAACCCTAACACTAACCCCAACCATAAATCTAACCCTAGCCCCTAACGCAAAACTAACCCCTAACCCTAACACTAACCCTAAATCCTAGTCCCTAACCACTAAACCTCACTTGAACCCTAACCCCTAACACCAAACCCTTAACCCTAACCATAACCCTATTTCTCACACTACTTCCATTCTCAGAGTTAACCAAGGCTAAAATACAACCATGCAATGTGTGAGTAGAGTTTCCGCATGAGTCCTGCAAGTAGGTCTGGGCCAAAGGCCCAGGATCCGATGGTGTGGTGTCGCATGGAAACATTCTGCACCCTACTCACCATAGATTACACAGGTCCTGTACCCTTAAACTAACCGCCAAATCAAAGCCCAAACACTGACCCTAACCCCTAACCCTAAACCTAAGCCCTCACCCTAATGCCCAACACTAACACTAAATGCTTACCCTAAACCTAACCCCTAAATGTAACCTTAACCATGAACCCTAAACCTAACCCAAACCCCTAACCCTAACCATAACACTTAACTCTAACCCTAAACCTAACATGAACACTTAACCCTAACCCTAACCCATAAACCTAACACTTAACCTTAACCCTAACCGTTAACCCTCACACTAAACCTTAACCCTAACCCTAATCCTAATCTTTAAGCCTAAACCTAGCACTTAACCCTTACCCTGTACCAAAACCTAACCCCTAATCTTAACCCTAAGCTTAAACCTTAAAGCTTAACCCTAAACCTAACTGTAACTGTTAAACCTAACACTAACCTTTAACCCTGACCCTAACCGAAACCCCTAACCCTAAGCCCTCACCATAACAGTAACCTATATTGCTAACCCTAACCCTAATCCTAGCCCTAAATTTAATTCTCAGACTTCTTGCTTTCTCAGAGTTTACAAAGCCTACAATCCTCCCATGCCATGTGTAGAAGGAGGCTCGGCCACTGTGTCCGGCATGAAACCAAGGGGCCATACCCAGCGTATGATAGAGTGGCTTCCGGCATCTATCCTAGCCCTCTAAGCCCCCTCCTAGAGCAGAGAGGGCTCGTGATATAAGCATAAACACTACCCCTCACCCATAACCCTAACCCTGAACATCACAGCTCACCCTGATACTATTGCTCACCTTAACACATCAACCTCACCATAACTCTAACTTGAACCCGTTATCCTAACGTTAATGCATAAGACTTACCCTAAGAACAACCCCTATCCCTTAATTCTAACCCTAACTCCTAGCCACAATTGTAACACCTAATCCCTAAGGCTAATTCAAAACTGCTAAACATTACCTTATCTCTACAAACTAACCCTAACCCTAACTGCTAACCCTAACCGTACACCTAAAAATAACCGTAACACTTGACACTTAACCCTAACCCTTAACCCTGATCCTAATCCTAACAATTAAACCTAACCCTAACTCTTAAGCCTAACACTAACACGTACCCTAATGCCTAGACCTAACCCTAAGAGTAAACGTAACCCCTAACCCTAACGCTAATCCCTAATGCTAACCCTAACACTGTACCCTAATCCTAAGACTTAAACCTAACTCTATCCTTAACCCATAACCCTAGCCCTAACCGTTAACCCCACACTAACCCTTAACTCGAACTGTAACCCTAACCCTTAAAACTAAACCTAACACTTAACGCTAACCCTAAGCCTTAACGCTTAACCCTTATCCTATCCCTTAACCCTAACCCTAACCCATAACGCTAACCCTAACCCCACTCTAAATCTAACCCTAGCCCCTAACCCAACCCTAACCCCTAAGCCCTAACCCTATCACTAAACCCAACACCTACTCCCTAAACCCTAATCCTCACTCGAAGCTTAAGCCCTAACCCTAAGCCCTCTCCCTGACTAATCTTCATCCCTAACCCTAACCATAATCCTAACCCTAAATCTAATTCTCAGACTTCTTGCTATCTCAGAGTTTTAAAAGCCTACAATTCTCCAAAGCCATGCGTGAAAGCTGGCTCTGCCACAGTGTCCTACATGAAACCCAGGAGCCCATACACTGCGTACGATAGAGTGGGTTCCCGGGGACAATCACAGCCCCCTAACTCCCCCTGCTAGTGCTGACAGGGCCCATGCCCTAAGCAAAAACCCTGCACCTCACCCAAAACCCTAACCCTAACCCTGAACATAACACCTAATCCTGATGTTATTGTTCACCTTAACACGTAAACCTCACTGTAACCCTAACTTTAACCCCTATCCTAATGTTATTGCATAACACTTACCCTAAGAACAAACCCTATCCCTTAATTCTAAGCCTAACTCCTAGCATAACCGTAACACCTAATCCCTAACCTTAATTCTAAACTGCTAAACATTACCTTCACCCTACAAACAACCCTAACACTAACCCTAACTCTAACCGCTAACCCTAACCCTAACCATTACCCTGATCATAATCCTAACAATTAAACCTAACCCTAATTCTTAACCCTAACACGAACCATTACCATAATGCCTAGACCTAACCCTAACTGTAACCCTAACCCCTAACCCTAACCCTAACCGCTAATGCTAACCCTAACCCCGAACCCTAAACCTAACCCTAACCCTATCCCTTAAACCTATTACTATCCCTAAACCATTACCCTAATCGCAACTGTTAACCCTCACTCTCACCCTTAACTTGGACCGAAACCCTAACCCTTAACCCTAACCTTAACCCTTACTGCTAATCTTAAGCCTTCACCCTTTACCTTAATCCTATCTTGTAAGCCTAACCCTAACGCTGACCCCTAACCCACCTGAACATTAACCCTAAACCTAAATCTAACGCTAGCCCCTTACAAAAACCTAACACCTAACCCCTGACACACTAATCCTAACTTCTAATTCCTAACCACTAAACTTCACTCAAACCTAAACCTCTAACCCCAAACACATAACCCTAACCATAACCCTAATTCTCACACTTCCTTCGTTCTCAGAGTTGACCAAGCCTACAATAGAGCCATGCCACGAGTGAGAAGAGGCTCTGCCTGAGTCCTGCATGTAGGTCTGGGCCCAAGGTACGATGGTGTGGTGTTGAGGCGACCCAGTCTGCACCCTTCCCACCATAGATTAAACAGAGCATGTGCCCTTAAACTAACCACTAAATCTAAGCCCCAATACTAAACCTAAATCCTAACCCTAAACCTCGGCCCTTATCCTAACGCCCAACAGTAACACTAAACACTCACCCTAAACTTAACCCATAACCCGAACCCCTAAATGTAACCCTAACCATGAACCCTAAACCTAACCCTAACCTCTAGCCATAACCATAACACTTAACTCTAAACCTAAACGTTACACGAAGCCTTATTCCTAACCCTAAGCCCAACCCTAACACTTAATCTTGACCCTTACCATTAACCCTCACACTAACCCTTAACCCTAACCCTAATCCTAATCTTTAACCATAAAGCTAACACTGAAGCCTAACCCTGTGACAAACGATAAAACCAAACCTTAACCCTAACCCTAACCCTGAAACTTAACCGAAAACGTAACTGTAACAGTTAAAAATAACACGAACCTTTAACCCTAACCCCTAACCCTAAGAGCCCACCCTAACACTAATCTTCCTCGCTAAACATTACCATAACCTTACCCCTAAATCTAATTCTCAGACTTCTTGCTATCTCAGAGTTTAGAAAGCTTACAATCCTCCCATGCCATGAGTAAAAGGGGGCTCTGCCACTGTGTCCTGCATGAAACCCAGGAGCCCATACCCAGCGTACGATACAGTGCGTTCCCGGGCACAATCCCATCCCCCTAACCCCCGCCCCCCGCCCAGTGCAGACAGGGCCCGTACGCTAAGTATAAACACTACCCCTAACAGATAACCCTCACCCTGAATATAACACCTGACCCTGATGCTATTGCTCACCTTAAAACATAAACCTCCCCGTAACCCTAACTTATCCCCTTATCTTAACGTTAATGTATAACACCCTGAGAAGAAGCTCCATCCCATAATTCCAATCCTAATCCCCAGCCATAACCATAACACCGCATCCCTAATTCTAAAATGCCAACCCTACCTTCACCATACCAACAACCCTAACCCTAACCCTAACCTCTAACCCTAAGCCCTCACCCTATCACTAATCTTCATCACTAAACCGTACCGTAATCCTAACCCTAAATCTAATTCTCAGACTTCTTGCTTTCTCAGAGTTTTGAAAGCCTACAATCCTACTAAGCCATGCATGAAAGCCGGCTCTGCCACAGTGTCCTGCAAGAAACCCAGAGGCCCATACACAGCGTACGATAGAGTTGGTTCCCAGCGACCACAACAGACCCCTAACTTCGATTCCTAGGGCATACAGGGCCCATGCCCTAAGCATAAACACTAGCCCTCACCCATAACCCTAACCCAGAACATAACACCTAACCCTGATACTACTGCTCACCTTAACACGTAAACCTCACCGTAACCCTAACTTTAAACCCATATCGTAACGTTAATGCATGACACCCTGAGAACAAGCCCTGTACTGTAATTCTAACCCTAACTCCTAGCCATAACCATAACACCTAATCTCTAATTCTGAAACGCCAACCCTAACCTTAACCCTTCCAACAACACTAACACTAACCCTAACCCCTTACCCTAACCCTATGCCTAAAAATAACCCTAACCGTTGATCCTTAGTCATAACCCCTAACCTTAACCCTAACCCTTAACCCTAATCCCAATCCTAACAATTAAACATAACCCTAACTCTGAACCCTAACTCTAACCTTTACATTAATGCCTAGAGTTCTAACCCCAACACTGACCTACAGTTACAAGTAACACAAACCCCTAATTATAACCTTAAACCTGAACAATAAACCTAATCCTTAACCCTAACCCCCTAACGATTAACCCTCACCCTAACCCTTAACCCTGACCCTAACCCTAAACCTGAACCCTAACCCTGAACCCTAACCCTGAACCCTAACCCTAAGCCTAACCCTATCCATTAACCTTAACCGCTAACCATAACACTAACCCCAACCCTAAACCTAACCCTGGCCCCCTAACCCAGAATTAACACCGAACCCATAACACTAACTCTACCCCTAACCACTAGCACCTAACCCTGACTCAAAACTTAACCCCTAACTCGAAACCCCTAACCGCAAACCTAACCCTAATTCTCACACTACTTCCATTCCCAGAGTGAAGCAAGCCTACAATACAGACATGCCATGTGTGAGATGAGGCTCCACCTGAGTTCTGCATGTAAGTTTTGTCCCAAGGCCCAGGGAATGATGTTGTGCTTTCATGGTGACTCTGACCGCACCCCTCTCACCTTAGATTAACCAAGTCCTGTGCCCGTAAACTGACCGCTAAATCTGAGCTCTACCACCAACCCTAACGACTGACCCTGAACCTAAGCCCCGAGCCTAAAGCCCAACACTAACACTAAACCCTTACCCTAAACCTAATCCCTAACCCTAATGCTAACCCCTAAACGTAACCCTAACCGTGAACAGTAAACCTAACCCTAACCTCTAACACAAACCCTAACACATAACTCTAACCCTAAAACTTACCCTAACCCTTAACCCTAAACCTAAACCCTACCGTAACTCTTAACCTTAACCCTAACCGTTAACTCTCACGCTAACCTTTAATCCTAACACTAATCCTAATCTTCAACCCTAAACCTAACACTTAACCCTAACCCTGTACCAAACACTAACCCCTCATCTTAACCCTAACAGTAAACCTCAACCATAAACCGAACTGTAACCGTTAAACCTAAGAATAACCTTTAATCCTAACCCTAATCCCTAACCCTAAGCCCTCACCCTAACACTAAACTTCTACCTTAACCCTAACCATAATCCTAACCCTAAATCTAATTCTCAGACGTCTTGCTTTCTTAGAGTTTAGAAAGCCTGTAATCCTCCCATGCCATGCGTGAAAGGAGGCTCTACCACTGTGTCCTGTATGAAACCCACGGGCCCATATCCAGAGTACGATACAGTGGGTTTCTGGTGACAATCCCAGCCCCCTAACCTTCCACACCGCCTAATGCAGACAGGGCCCATGCGCTAAGCATAAACAATACCTTTAACAGGTAACCCTAACCCTGAACATAACACCTAACCCTGTTCCTATTTCTCCCCTTAACACGTAAACCTCACCGTGAGCCTAACTGTAACTTCTTATCGTAACGTTCATGCATAACCCATTCCCTGAGAACAACCCCTATCCCATAATTCTAACCCTATCTCCTAGTCATAACTGTAAAACCTGATCCCTAACCCTAATTCTAAACTGCTAACCCTAACCGTAACCCTAACTACAACCATAACACTGACAGTAACCCTTACTTCTAACCCCAACGCTATGCCTAACAAAAGCCCTAACCCTTCACCCTTCACCCTAACCCGTAAGCCTTACCCTAACCCTTAACCCTAATCCTAATCCTAACCATTAAACCTAAGCATAGCTCTTAAAGCTAACCCTAAACCTTACCCTCACGACTAGACCTAACCCTGACACTAACCTAACATCTAACACTAACCATAACCCCTAAAGCTAACCCTAACCCTGAATCCTAAACCTAACCCTAACTCTGAACCCTCACTATATCCCCAACCTCTAAGCCTAATCCTAACCGTTAACCCTCACCCTAACACTTAAACTGGACCATAACACTAAACATTAACCCTAACACTAAACTTTAACCCTAAACCTGACCCCAACACTTAACCCTAATCCTATCCTTTTACCCTAAAACTAACCCCTAAACCTAACCCTAATACTAACCCCAAACCTAACTCTAACCATACCTCTTCATAAAACACTAACTCCTAAACCCTAACCCTAACACTAATCATAAACCCTAATTGCTAACCCTTAACCCTAAGGCTTAAGCTTTACCCTAACCATTAACCCTCACCCTACCCTTAACACTGACCCTAACATTAACCTTTAACTCTAAGCCTAACCCTTAACCCTAACAGTAAGGGAAACCCTTAACGCTAACCTTATCCCTTAACCCTAAACCTAACACTACGGCTAAAAATAACCCTAACCTTTGATCCTTAAACCTAACCCCTAACACTTACTTTAACGCCAAACCCTAACCCTAATCCTAAGCATTAAACCTAACCCTATCTCTTAATCCTAACCCTAGCCCTTACCCTAACGCCTAGATCTAACCCTAAATCTAACCTACAACCTAATCCTAACCTTAAGCCATAATGCTAACTCTAACCCTGAACCCTAAACCTACCCGTAACCCTTAACACTAACCCTATCCGTAACCGTTAACCCTGACCCTAACCATTACCCGCACCCAAACATTTAACCCTGACCCTAACCCTAATCTTTAACGATAACCCTAACACTAAACCCTAACCCTAAGCCCAACACTTAACCCGAATCCTATCCCTTAACCCTAAGCCTAACCCTAACCCCTAACCCTAAACCTAACACTGAACCCAACCCTAAACCTAACCCTAGCTCCTATGCCAACCCTAAGACCTAACCTTTAATGCTAACAGTAACCCTAACTACTAATCCCTAACCCCTAACCCTCCCTCTAACCCTAAACCCCTAACCCCAAACCCGTAACCCTAAACTTAACCCTAATTCTCACACCTCTTCCATTCTCAGCCTTAAGCAAACCTACAATACAGCCATGCCATTCCTGAGATGAGGCTCTGCCTGTGTCCCACATGTAGGTCTGGGCCAAATACAAAGAGTACGATGGTGTGGTGTCACAGCGACCTGTCCACACCCTTCTCACCATAGATTAAACAAGTCCTGTGCCCTTATACTAACAGATAAATCTCAGCCCTAACACTAACACTAACCCCTAACTGTAAACATAAGCTCAGACTGTAACGCCGAACACTAACTCTAAAACCTTACCTTAAACCTGACCACTAACCCTAACACTAACCGCTAAACATAACCCTAACCATGAATCCTAAACCTAACCCTAAGCTCTACCCGTAACCACAACAATTAACTCTAACCCTAAAGGTTACATGAAGCCTTATTCCTAACCCTAACCCCACCCTAACCCATAATATTGACCCTTACCATTAACCATCACACTAAACCTTAACCGTGACTCTAATCCTAATCTTTAACCATAAAGCTAACACTGAAGCCTAACCCTGTGTCAAACACTAGACCCAAACATAAACCCTAACCCTCAAACTGAACCGTAAACCTAACTGTAACTGTTAAAACTAACATTAACCTTTAACCCTAACCCCTAACCCTAAGACGCCACCCTAACACGAATCTTGATCCCTAAACATTACCATAATCCTACCCCTAAATCTAATTCTCAGAGTTCTTGCTTTCTCAGAGTTAAGAAAGCCTACAATCCTCCCATGCCATGAGTAAAAGGGGGCTCTGCCACTGTGTCCTGCATGAAACCCAGGAGCCCATACCCAGCGTATGATAGAGTGGGTTCCCGGGGACAATCCCATCGCTATAATCCCTGCCCGCCGCCAAGTGCATACAGGGCCCGTGCCCTAAGTATAATCAATACCCCTAACTGATAACCCTCACCCTGAACATAACACCTAACCCTGATCCTATTGCTCACCTGAAAACATAAATCTCCCCGTAACCCTAACTTATAACCTTTAACTCTAAGCCTAACCCTTAACCCTAACAGTAAGGGAAACCCTTAACGCTAACCTTATCCCTTAACCCTAAACCTAACACTACGGCTAAAAATAACCCTAACCTTTGATCCTTAAACCTAACCCCTAACACTTACTTTAACGCCAAACCCTAACCCTAATCCTAAGCATTAAACCTAACCCTATCTCTTAATCCTAACCCTAGCCCTTACCCTAACGCCTAGATCTAACCCTAAATCTAACCTACAACCTAATCCTAACCTTAAGCCATAATGCTAACTCTAACCCTGAACCCTAAACCTACCCGTAACCCTTAACACTAACCCTATCCGTAACCCTTAACCCTGACCCTAACCATTACCCGCACCCAAACATTTAACCCTGACCCTAACCCTAATCTTTAACGATAACCCTAACACTAAACCCTAACCCTAAGCCCAACACTTAACCCGAATCCTATCCCTTAACCCTAAGCCTAACCCTAACCCCTAACCCTAAACCTAACACTGAACCCAACCCTAAACCTAACCCTAGCTCCTATGCCAACCCTAAGACCTAACCTTTAATGCTAACAGTAACCCTAACTACTAATCCCTAACCCCTAACCCTCCCTCTAACCCTAAACCCCTAACCCCAAACCCGTAACCCTAAACTTAACCCTAATTCTCACACCTCTTCCATTCTCAGCCTTAAGCAAACCTACAATACAGCCATGCCATTCCTGAGATGAGGCTCTGCCTGTGTCCCACATGTAGGTCTGGGCCAAATACAAAGAGTACGATGGTGTGGTGTCACAGCGACCTGTCCACACCCTTCTCACCATAGATTAAACAAGTCCTGTGCCCTTATACTAACAGATAAATCTCAGCCCTAACACTAACACTAACCCCTAACTGTAAACATAAGCTCAGACTGTAACGCCGAACACTAACTCTAAAACCTTACCTTAAACCTGACCACTAACCCTAACACTAACCGCTAAACATAACCCTAACCATGAATCCTAAACCTAACCCTAAGCTCTACCCGTAACCACAACAATTAACTCTAACCCTAAAGGTTACATGAAGCCTTATTCCTAACCCTAACCCCACCCTAACCCATAATATTGACCCTTACCATTAACCATCACACTAAACCTTAACCGTGACTCTAATCCTAATCTTTAACCATAAAGCTAACACTGAAGCCTAACCCTGTGTCAAACACTAGACCCAAACATAAACCCTAACCCTCAAACTGAACCGTAAACCTAACTGTAACTGTTAAAACTAACATTAACCTTTAACCCTAACCCCTAACCCTAAGACGCCACCCTAACACGAATCTTGATCCCTAAACATTACCATAATCCTACCCCTAAATCTAATTCTCAGAGTTCTTGCTTTCTCAGAGTTAAGAAAGCCTACAATCCTCCCATGCCATGAGTAAAAGGGGGCTCTGCCACTGTGTCCTGCATGAAACCCAGGAGCCCATACCCAGCGTATGATAGAGTGGGTTCCCGGGGACAATCCCATCGCTATAATCCCCGCCCGCCGCCAAGTGCATACAGGGCCCGTGCCCTAAGTATAATCAATACCCCTAACTGATAACCCTCACCCTGAACATAACACCTAACCCTGATCCTATTGCTCACCTGAAAACATAAATCTCCCCGTAACCCTAACTTATCCCCTTATCTTAACCTTAATGCATAACACCCTGAGAAGAAGCCCTATCCCATAATTCTAATCCTATCACCTGGTCATAACCGTAACACCTCATCCCTATTTCTAAAATGACAACCCTAGCTTTCACCCTACCAAAAACCCTAACCCTAACCCAAACCCCTAACCCTAAGCCCTCACCCTATCACTAGTCTTCATTCCTAAACCGTACCGTAATCCTAACCCTAAATATAATTCTCAGACTTCTTGGTTTCTCAGAGTTTTGAAAGCCTACAATCCTATTAAGCCATGCATGAAAGCCGGCTCTACCACAGTGTCCTGCATGAAACCCAGAGGCCCATACACTGCGTACGATAGAGTGGGTTCCCAGCGACCATCACAGACCCCTAATTTCGCCTTCTAGTGCATACAGGGCCTGTGACCTAAGCATAAACCCTACCCCTCACCCATAACCCTAACCCAGAACATAACAACTATCCCTGATCCTACTGCTCACATTAACACGTAAACCTCACTGTAACCCTAATTTTAAACACTTATCTTAACGATAATGCATGACACCCTGAGAACAAGCCCTATACCGTAATTCTAACCCTAACTCCTAGCCATAACCATAACACCTAATCCCTAATTCTGAAACGCCAACCCTAACCTTTACCCTACCAACAACTCTAACACTAACCCTAAACCCTTACCCTAACCCTACGCCTAAAAATAACCCTAAGCATTGATCCTTAGTCATAACCCCTAAACTTTAACCCTAACCCTTAACGCTAATCCCAATCCTAACCATTAAACATAACCCTAACTCTTAACGCTAACTGTAACCTTTACCCTAATGCCTAGAGATCTAACCCCAACAGTGACCTACAGTTAACACTAACCCTAACACCTAATGCTAACTTTAAACCTGAACCATAAACCTAACCCTTAACCCTAACCCTATCCCAACCCCCTAACCCTAACCCTAACTGTTAAGCCTCACCCTAACCCTTAACCCTGACTCTAACCCTAAACCTTAACCCTAACCCTGAACCCTAACCCTAAGCCTAACCCTTAACCCTAACCCTATCCCTTAACCCTGACACCTACAGCTAACACTAACCCCAACCCTAAACCTAACCCTGGCCCCCAAACCCACACTTAACACCTAACCCCTAACACTAACTCTAACCCTAACCACTAATCCCTAGCACCTGACCCTGACTCGAAACTAACCCCTGACTCGAAACCCCTAACCCCAACCCTAACCCTAATTCTCACACTACTTCCATTCCCGAGTGAAGCAAGCCTACAATACAGCCATGCCATGTGTGAGATGAGGCTCCGCCTGAGTCCTGCATGTAGGTCTTGTCCCAGGGCCCAGGGAATGATGTTGTGCTTTCGTGATGACTCCGAACACACCCCTCTCACCGTAGATTAACCAGGTCCTGTGCCCTTAAACTGACCGCTAAATCTAAGCCCTACCACCAAACCTAAACCTTTACCCTGAACTTAATCCCCGAGCCTAAAGCCCAACACTAACTCTAAACACTTATCCTTAACCTAATCCCTAACCCTAATGCTAACCCCTAAACGTAACCCCAACCATGAACAGTAAACCTAACCCTAACCTCTAACACAAACCCTAACACATAACTCTAACCCTAAAACTAACCCTAACCCTTAACCCTAAACCTAAACCCTAACCCTAACCCTTAACCTTAACCGTTAACTCTCATGCTAACCTTTAATCCTAACCCTAATCCTAATCTTGAACCCTAAACCTAACATTTAACCCTAACCCTGTACCAAACACTAATCCCTCATCTTAACCCTATCCGCAAACCTCAACCCTAAACGAACTGTAACCGTTAAACCTAACAGTAACCTTAAACCCTAACCCTAAGCCCTCACCGTAACACTACACTTCATCCTGAACCCTAACGATAATCCTAACTCTAAATTTAATTCTGAGACTTCTTGCTTTCTTAGAGTTTAGAATGCCTGCAATCCTCCCATGCCATGTGTGAAAGGAAGCTCTACCAATGTGTCCGGCATGAAACCCACGGGCCCATACCCAGAGTCTGATACAGTGGGTTCCCGGTGACAATGCCAGCCCCCTAAACTCCCCCTGGCTAACGCAGACAGGGCCCATGCGCTAGGCATAAACAATACCTTTAACAGATAACCCTAACCCTGAACATAACACCTAACCCTGTTCCTATTTCTCCCCTTAGCACGTACACCTGACCGTGAGCCTAACTTTAACCTCTTATTCTAATGTTAATGCATAACCTATTCCCCCAGAACATTCCCTATCCCATAATTCTAACCCTATCTCCTAGTGATAACTGTAGCACCTGACCCCTAACCGTAATTCTAAACTGCTAACCCCAACCGTAACCCTACCTACAACCCTAACACTGACAGTAACCCTTACTTCTAACCCCAACGCTATGCCTAACAAAAGCCCTAACCCTTCACCCTTCACCCTAACCCCTAAGCCTTACCCTAACACTTAACCCTAATCCCAATCCTAACCATTTAACATAACCCTGACTCTTAATCCTAACCCTAACCTTTGCCATAATGCCTAGAGATCCAACCCCAACAGGACCTACAGTTAACACTAACCCTAATCCCTAATGCTAACCTTAAACATGAACCATAAACCTAACCCTTAACCCTAATCCTATCCCTAACACCCTAACCCTAACCGTACCTGTTAACCCTCACCCTAACCCTTAACCCTGACCCTAACCCTAAACCTTAACTCTAAACCTGAATCCTAACCCTAAGCCTAACCCTTAACCCTAACCCTAACGGTAACCCTAAACATTATCATAATCCTACCCCTAAATCTAATTCTCGGACTTCTTGCTTTCTTAGAGTTTAGAAAGCCTAAAATCCTCTCATGCCATGAGTAAAAGGGGGCTCTGCAGCTCTCTCTTGCATGAAACCAGGAGCCCATACCTAGCGTATGATAGAGTGGGTTCCCGGGGAAAATTTAATCCCCCTAAACCCAGGCCCCCGCCCAGTGCAGACAGGGCCTGTACGCTAAGTATAAACACTACCCCTAACAGATAACCCTCACCCTGAACATAGCACCTGACCCTGATCCTATTGCTCACCTTAAAACATAAACCTCCCCGTAACCCTAACTTATCCCCTATCTTAACCTTAATGCATAACACCCTGAGAAGAAGTCCTATCCCATAATTCTAATCCTAACCCGTAGCCATAACCGTAACACCTCATCCCTAATTCTAAAATGCCAACCCTAACCTTCACCCTACCAACAACCCTAACCCTAACCCTAACCCCTAACACTAAGTCTCACCCTATCACTAATATTCATCCCTAAACCGTACAGTAATCCTAACCCTAAATCTAATTCTCAGACTTCTTGCTTTCTTAGAGTTTAGAAAGCCTGCAATCCTCCCATGCCATGTGTGAAAGGAGGCTCTACAACTGTGTCCTGCATGAAACCCACGGGCCCATACCCAGAGTCCGATACAGTGGGTTCCCGGTGACAATCCCAGCCCCCTAACCTCCCCCCAGCTTAACGCCGACAGGGCCCGTGTGCTAAGCATAAATGATACCTTTAACAGATAACCCTAACCCTGAACATGGCACCTAACCCTGTTCCTATTTCTCCCCTTAACACGTAAACCTCACCGTGAGCCTAACTTTAACCTCTTATCGTAACGTTAATGCATAACCCATTCCCTGAGAACATCCCCTATCCCATAATTCTAACCCTATCTCCTAGTCATCACTGTAACACCTAATCCCTAACCCTAATTCTCAACCGCTAAGCCTAACCGTAACGCTGCCTACAACCCTAACACTGACAGGAACCCTTACTTCTAACCCCAACGCTATGCCTAACAAAAGCCCTAACCATTCACCCTTCACCCTAACCCCTAAGCATTACCCTAACCCTTAACCCTAATCCTAATCCTAACCATTAAACCTAACCCTAGCTCTTAAAGCTAACCCTAAACCTTACCCTCACGACTAGACCTAACCCTGACACTAACCTAACACCTAACCCTAACCATAACCCCTAAAGCTAACCCTAACCCTGAACCCTAAACCTAACCCTAACACTGAACCTTCACTATATCCCTAACCCCTAAGCCTAATCCTAACTGTTAACCCTCACCCTAACACTTAAACTGGACCATAACACTAAACATTAACCCTAACACTAAACTTTAACCCTAACAATAAGCCCAACACTTAACCCTAATCCTATCCCTTAACCCTAAGCCCTAACCCTAAACCTAACCCTAACCTCAACCCTAACCCTTAATCTTGACCCTTACCATTAACCCTCACACTAACCCTAATCCTAATCTTTAACCATAAAGCTAACACTGAAGCCTAACCCTGTGCCAAACGCTAAACCCAAACCTTAACCCTATCCCTGAAACTTAACCATAAACCTAATTGTAACTGTTAAACCTAACACTAACCTCTAACCCTAACCCCTAACCCTAAGACCCCACCTTAACACAAACCCTAACCCTAAACATTATCATAATCCTACCCCTAAATCCAATTCTCGGACTTCTTGCTTTCTTAGAGTTTAGAAAGCCTAAAATCCTCTCATGCCATGAGTAAAAGGGGACTCTGCAGCTCTCTCTTGCATGAAACCAGGAGCCCATACCTAGCGTATGATAGAGTGGGTTCCCGGGGACAATCCCATCCCCCTAACTCCAGCCCCCCGCCCAGTGCAGACAAGGCCTGTACGCTAAGTATAAACACTACCCCTAACAGATAACCCTCACCCTGAACATAGCACCTGACCCTGATCCTATTGCTCACCTTAAAACATAAACCTCCCCGTAACCCTAACTTATCCCCTTATCTTAACCTTAATGCATAACACCCTGAGAAGAAGTCCTATCCCATAATTCTAATCCTAACCCCGAGCTATAACCGTAACACCTCATCCCTAATTCTAAAATGCCAACCCTAACCTTCACCCTACCAACAACCCTAACCCTAACCCTAACCCCTAACCCTAAGCCTCACCCTATCACTAATCTTCATCGCTAAACCGTACAGTAATCCTAACCCTAAATCTAATTCTCAGACTTCTTGCTTTCTCAGAGTTTTGAAAGCCTACAATCCTACTAAGCCACGCATGAAAGCCCGCTCTGCCACAGTGTCCTGCATGAAACCCAGAGGCCCATACACTGCGTACGATAGAGTGGGTTCCCAGAGACCATCACAGACCCCTAACTTCGCCTCCTAGTGCATACAGGGCCCGGGCCCTAAGCATAAACCCTACCCCACACCCATAACCCTAACCCAGAACATAACACCTAACCCTGATCCTACTGCTCACCTTAACACGTAAACCTCACCCTAACCCTAACTTAACCCCTTATCTTAACGATAATGCATGACACCCTGAGAACAAGCCCTATACCGTAATTCTAACCCTAACTCCTAGCCATAACCATAACACCTAATCCCTAATTCTGAAACGCCAACCCTAACCTTAACCCTACCAACAACACTAACACTAACCCTAAAACTCTTACCCTAACCCTACGCCTAAAAATAACCCTAACCATTGATCCTTAGTCATAACCCCTAAAGCTTAACCCTAACCCTTAACGCTAATCCCAATCCTAACCATTAAACATAACCCTACTTAACCCTAACCCTAACCTATACGCTAATGCCTAGAGATCTAACGCCAACACTGACCTACAGTTAACACTAACCCTAACCACTAATCCTAACCTTAAACCTGAACCATAAACCTAACCCTTAACCCTAACCTTATCCCTAACCCCCTAACACTAACCCTAACTGTTAAGCCTCACCCTAACACTTAACCCTGACTCTAACCCTAAACCATAACCCTAACCCTGAACCCTACCCCTAAGCCTAACCCTTAACCCTAACCCCTAACCCTAACGCTAACCCCAACCCTAAACCTAACCCTGGACCCCTAACCCAGACTTAACACCTAACCCCTAACACTAACTCTAACCCTAACCACTAATCCCTAGCACCTGACCCTGACTCGAAACCTAACCCTTAACTCGAAACCCCTAACCCCAAACCTAACCCTAATTCTCACACTACTTCCATTCCCAGAGTGAAGCAAGCCTATAATACAGCCATGCCATGTGTGAGATGAGGCTCCGCCTGAGTCCTGCATGTAGGTTTTGTCCCAAGGCCCAGGGAATGACGTTGTGCTTTCGTGGTGACTCCGACCACACCCCTCTCACTGTAGATTAACCAGGTCCTGTGCCCTTAAACTGACCGCTAAATCTAAGCCCTACCACCAACCCTAACCCCTGACCCTGAACCTAAGCCCCGAGCCTAAAGCCGAACACTAACTCTAAACACTTACCCTAAACTTAATCCCTAACCCTAATGCTAACCCCTAAACGTAACCCTAACCGTGAACAATAAACCTAACCCTAATCTCTAACACACACCCTAACACATAACTCTAACCCTAAAACTAACCCTAACCCTTAACCCTAAACCTAAACCCGAACCCTAACCCTTAACCTTAACCGTTAACTCTCATGCTAACCTTTAATCCTAACCCTAATCCTAATCTTCAACCCTAAACCTAACACAACCCTAACCCTGTACCAAACCCTAACCCCTCATCTTAACCCTATCCGCAAACCTAAACCCCAATACGAACTGTAACCGTTAAACCTAACAGTAACCTTAAACCGTAACCCTAATCTGTAACCCTATCCCCTAACCATAACACTACACTTCATCCTGAACACTAATCATAATCCTAACCGTAAATCTAATTCTGAGACTTCTTGCTTTCTTAGAGTTTAGAAAGCCTGCAATCCTCCCATGCCATGTGTGAAAGGAAGCTCTACCACTGTGTCCTGCATGAAACCCACGGGCCCATACCCAGAGTCCGATACAGTGGGTTCCCGGTGACAATCCCAGCCCCCTAACCTCCCCCCAGCTTAATGAGGACAGGGCCCGTGCGCTAAGCATAAATGATACCTTTAACAGATAACCCTAACCCTGAACATGGTACCTAACCCTGTTCCTATTTCTCCCCTTAACACGTAAACCTCACCGTGAGCCTAACATTAACCTCTTATCCTAACGTTAATGCATAACCCATTCCCTGAGAACATCCTCTATCCCATAATTCTAACCCTATCTCCTAGTCATCACTGTGACACCTAATCCCTAACCCTAATTCTCAACGGCTAAGCCTAACCGTAACGCTGCCTACAACCCTAACACTGACAGGAAACCTTACTTCTAACCCCAACGCTATGCCTAACAAAAGCCCTAACACTTCACCCTTCACCCTAACCCCTAAGCCTTACCCTAACCCTTAACCCTAATCCTAATCCTAACCATTAAACCTAAACCTAGCTCTTAAAGCTAACCCTAAACCTTACCCTCAAGACTAGACCTAACCCTGACACTAACCTAACACCTAACCCTAACCAGAACCCCTAAAGCTAACCCTGAACCCTATCCCTAACCCTAGCAGTGAACTTTAACCCTAAACCTAAGCCCAACCCGTAACCCTAATCCTATCCTTTTACCCTAAAACTAACCCCTAAACCTAAACCCTATACCTCACCCTAACTCTAACCCCAATCCTAATTCTAACCATACCCCTTCATAAAACACTAACTCCTAACCGCTAACCCTAACACTAACCAAAAACCCTAATCACTAATCCCTAACCCTAACGCTTAACCTTTACCCTAACCGTTAACCCTCACCCTAAATCTTAACACTGACCCTAACCTTAACCTTTAACTCTAAGCCTAACCCATAACCCTACAGTAAGGAAGACCCTTAATGCTAATGGGATCCCTTATCCCTAACCCTAACACTACAGCTAAAAATAACCCTAACCTTGGATCCTTAAACCTAACCCCTAACACTTACTTTAACCCCAAACCCTAACCCTAATCCTAAGCATTAAACCTAACCCTATCTCTTAACCCTAACGCTAGCCCTTACCCTAACGCCTAGATCTAACCCTAAATCTAACCTACCGCCTAATCTTAACCTTAAGCCCTAATGCTAACTCTAACCCTGAACCCTAAACCTACCCGTAACCCTTAACACTAACCCTATCCGTGAACCTTAACCCTGACCCTAACCATTACCCGCACCCAAGCATTTAACCCTGACCCTAACCCTAATCCTTAATGCTAACCCTAACACTAAACCCTCACCCTAAGTCCAACACTTATCCCTAATCCTATCCCTTAACCCTAACCATAACCCTAATGCTACCCCCTAAACATAACCCTAACCGTGACCAGTAAACCTAACCCTAACCTCTAACACAAACCATAGCACATAACTCTAACCCTAACCCTAACCCTAACCCTAAACCCTAACTCTTAACCTTAACACTAAGCGTTAACTCTCACGCTAACCTTTAATCCTAACCCTAATCCTAATCTTCAACCCTAAACCTAACACTTAACCCTAACCCTGTACCAAACCCTAACCCCTCATCTTAACCCTAACCGTAAACCTCAACCCTAAACCAAAGTGTAACCGTTATACCTAAGAGTAACCTTTAACCCTAACCCTAATCCCTAACCCTAAGCCCTCACCCTAACACTAAACTTCATCCTTAACACTAATCAGAATCCTAACCCTAAATCTAATTCTCAGACTTCTTGCTTTCTTAGAGTTTAGAAAGCCTGCAATCCTCCCATGCCATGCGTGAAAGGAGGCTCTACCACTGTGTCCTGCATGAAACCCACGGGCCCATACCCAGAGTATGATAGAGTGGGTTCCCGGGTACAATCCCAGCCCCCTAAACTCCCCCCGCCCGCCTACTGCAGACAGGGCCCGTGCGCTAAGCATAAACAATACCTTTAACAGATAACCCTAACCCTGAACATAACACCCAACCCTGTTCCTATTTCTCCCCTTAACACGTAAACCTCACCGTGCGCCTAACTTTCACCTCTTATCCTAACGTTAATGCATAACCCATTTCCTGAGAACAACCCCTATCCCATAATTCTAACCCTTTCTCCTAGCCATCACTGTGAAACCTAATCCCTAACCCTAATTCTAAACCGCTAACCCTAACCGTAACCCTACCTACAACCCTAACACTGACAGTAACCCTTACTTCTAACCCCAACGCTATGCCTAACAAAAACCCTAACCCTTGACCCTAACCCTTCACCCTAACCCCTAAGCCTTACCCTAACCCTAACCCTAATCCTAACCGTTAAACCTAACCCTAGCTCTTAAAGCTAACCCTAAACCTTACCGTCACGACTAGACCTAACCCTGACACTAACCTAACACCTAACCCTAACCAGAACCCCTAAAGCTAACCCTGAACCCTATCCCTAACCCTAGCAGTAAACTTTAACCCTAAACCTAAGCCCAACCCGTAACACTAATCCTATCCTTTTACCCTAAAACTAACCCCTAAACCTAACCCCTATACCTCACCCTAACTCTAAACCCAATCCTAATTCTAACCATACCCCTTCATAAAACACTAACTCCTAACCGCTAACCCTAACGCTAACCAAAAACCCTAATCACTAATCCCTAACCCTAACGCTTAACCTTTACCCTAACCGTTAACCCTCACCCTAAATCTTAACACTGACCCTAACCTTAACCTTTAACTCTAAGCCTAACCCTTAACCCTACAGTAAGGAAGACC
The DNA here is from genome assembly GCF_041146395.1 of Eulemur rufifrons. Classification (NCBI taxonomy): domain Eukaryota; kingdom Metazoa; phylum Chordata; class Mammalia; order Primates; family Lemuridae; genus Eulemur; species Eulemur rufifrons. The sequence goes on from NC_091011.1 coordinate 980,980, forward strand.
CTTAATGCTAATGGGATCCCTTATCCCTAACCCTAACACTACAGCTAAAAATAACCCTAACCTTGGATCCTTAAACCTAACCCCTAACACTTACTTTAACCCCAAACCCTAACCCTAATCCTAAGCATTAAACCTAACCCTGTCTCTTAACCCTAACGCTAGCCCTTACCCTAACGCCTAGATCTAACCCTAAATCTAACCTACCGCCTAATCCTAACCTTAAGCCCTAATGCTAACACTAACCCTGAACCCTAAACCTACCTGCAACACTTAACACTAACCCTATCCGTGAACCTTAACCCTGACCCTAACCATTACCCGCACCCAAGCATTTAACCCTGACCCTAACCCTAATTCTTAATGATAAACCTAACACTAAACCCTAACCGTAAGCCCAACACTTAACCCTAATCCTATCCCTTAACCCTAACCCTAACCCTAATGCTACCCCCTAAACGTAACCCTAATCGTGACCAGTAAACCTAACCCTAACCTCTAACACAAACCATAGCACATAACTCTAACCCTAAAGCTAACCCTAACCCTAACCCTAACCCTAAACCCTAACTCTTAACCTTAACCCTAAGCGTTAACTCTCACGCTAACCTTTAATCCTAACCCTAATCCTAATCTTCAACCCTAAGCCTAACACTTAACCCTAACCCTGTACCAAACCCTAACCCCTCATCTTAACCCTAACCGTAAACCTCAACCCTAAACCAAAGTGTAACCGATAAACCTAAGTGTAACCTTTAACCCTAACCCTATTCCCTAACCCTAAGCACTCACCCTAACACTAAACTTCATCCTTAACCCTAACCAGAATCCTAACCCTAAATCTAATTCTCAGACTTCTTGCTTTCTTAGGGTTTAGAAAGCCTGCAATCCTCCCATGCCATGCGTGAAAGGAGGCTCTACCACTGTGTCCTGCATGAAACACACGGGCCCATACCCAGAGTATGACAGAGTGGGTTCCCGGGTACAATCCCAGCCCCCTAAACTCCCCCCGCCCGCCTAATGCAGACAGGGCCCGTGCGCTAAGCATAAACAATACCTTTAACAGATAACCCTAACCCTGAACATAACACCCAACCCTGTTCGTATTTCTCCCCTTAACACGTAAACCTCACCGTACGCCTAACTTTAACCTCTTATCCTAACGTTAATGCATAACCCATTTCCTGAGAACAACCCCTATCCCATAATTCTAACCCTATCTCCTAGTCATCACTGTGACACCTAATCCCTAACCCTAATTCTAAACCGCTAACCCTAACCGTAACCCTACCTACAACCCTAACACTGAGAGTAACCCTTACTTCTAACCCCAACGCTATGCCTAACAAAAACCCTAACCCTTCACCCTAACCCCTAAGCCTTACCCTAACCCTTAACCCTAATCCTAATCCTAACCATTAAACCTAATCCTAGCTCTTAAAGCTAACCCTAAACGTTACCCTCACGACGAGACCTAACCCTGACACTAACCTAACACCTTACCCTAACCAGAACCCCTAAAGGTAACCCTAAACCCTATCCCTAACCCTAGCAGTAAACTTTAACCGTAAACCTAAGCCCAACCCGTAACCCTAATCCTATCCTTTTACCCTAAAACTAACCCCTAAACCTAACCCCTATACCTCACCCTAACTCTAACCCCAATACTAATTCTAACCATACCCCTTCATAAAACACTAACTCCTAACCCCTAACCCTAACACTAACCAAAAACCCTAATCACTAATCCCTAACCCTAACGCTTAACCTTTACCCTAACCGTTAACCCTCACCCTAAATCTTAACACTGACCCTAACCTTAACCTTTAACTCTAAGCCTAACCCTTAACCCTACAGTAAGGAAGACCCTTAATGCTAATGGGATCCCTTATCCCTAACCCTAACACTACAGCTAAAAATAACCCTAACCTTGGATCCTTAAGCCTAACCCCTAACACTTACTTTAACCCCAAACCCTAACCCTAATCCTAAGCATTAAACCTAACCCTGTCTCTTAACCCTAACGCTAGCCCTTACCCTAACACCTAGATCTAACCCTAAATCTAACCTACCGCCTAATCCTAACCTTAAGCCCTAATGCTAACACTAACCCTGAACCCTAAACCTACCCGTAACCCTTAACACTAACCCTATCCGTGAACCTTAACCCTGACCCTAACCATTACCCGTACCCAAGCATTTAACCCTGATTCTAACCCTAATCCTTAATGCTAACCCTAACACTAAACCCTAACCCTAAGCCCAACACTTATCCCTAATCCTATCCCTTAACCCTAACCCTAACCCTAATGCTACCCCCTAAACGTAACCCTAACCGTGACCAGTAAACCTAACACTAAACTCTAACACAAACCATAGCACATAACTCTAACCCTAAAACTAACCCTAACCCTAACCCTAAACCCTAACTCTTAACCTTAACCCTAAGCGTTAACTCTCACGCTAACCTTTAATCCTAACCCTAATCCTAATCTTCAACCCTAAACTTAACACTTAACCCTAACCCTGTACCAAACCCTAACCCCTCATCTTAACCCTAACCGTAAACCTCAACCCTAAACCAAAGTGTAACCGTTAAACCTAAGAGTAACCTTTAACCCTAACCCTATTCCCTAACCCTAAGCCCTCAACCTAACACTAAACTTCATCCTTTACCCTAACCATAATCCTAACCCGAAATCTAATTCTCAGACTTCTTGCTTTCTTAGAGTTTAGAAAGCCTGCAATCCTCCCATGCCATGCGTCAAAGGAGGCTCTACCACTGTGTCCTGCATGAAACCCACGGACCCATACCCAGAGTATGATAGAGTGGGTTCCCGGGTACAATTCCAGCCCCCTAAACTCTCCCCGCCCGCCTAATGCAGACAGGGCCCGTGCGCTAAGCATAAACAATACCTTTCACAGATAACCCTAACCCTGAACATAACACCCAACCCTGTTCCTATTTCTCCCCTTAACACGTAAACCTCACCGTGCGCCTAACTTTCACCTCTTATCCTAACGTTAATGCATAACCCATTTCCTGAGAACAACCCCTATCCCATAATTCTAACCCTATCTCCTAGTCATCACTGTGACACCTAATCCCTAACCCTAATTCTAAACCGCTAACCCTAACCGTAACCCTACCTACAACCCTAACACTGACAGTTACCCTTACTTCTAACCCCAACGCTATGCCTAACAAAAACCCTAACCCTTGACCCTAACCCTTCACCCTAACCCATAAGCCTTACCCTAACCCTTAACCCTAATCCTAATCCTAACCATTAAACCTAACCCTAGCTCTTAAAGCTAACCCTAAACCTTACCCTCACGACTAGACCTAACCCTGACACTAACCTAACACCTAACCCTAACCAGAACCCCTAAAGGTAACCCTGAACCCTATCCCTAACCCTAGCAGTAAACTTTAACCCTAAACCTAAGCCCAACCCGTAACCCTAATCCTATCCTTTTACCCTAAAACTAAACCCTAAACCTAACCCCTATACCTCACCCTAACTCTAACCCCAATCCTAATTCTAACCATACCCCTTCATAAAACACTAACTCCTAACCGCTAACCCTAACACTAACCAAAAACCCTAATCACTAATCCCTAACCCTAACGCTTAACCTTTACCCTAACCATTAACCCTCACCCTAAATCTTAACACTGACCCTAACCTGAACCTTTAACTCTAAGCCTAACCCTTAACCCTACAGTAAGGAAGACCCTTAATGCTAATGGGATCCCTTATCCCTAACCCTAACACTATAGCTAAAAATAACCCTAACCTTGGATCCTTAAACCTAACCCCTAAAACTTACTTTAACCCCAAACCCTAACCCTAATCCTAAGCATTAAACCTAACCCTATCTCTTAACCCTAACGCTAGCCCTTAACCTAACGCCTAGATCTAACCCTAAATCTAACCTACCGCCTAATCCTAACCTTAAGCCCCAATGGTAACACTAACCCTGAACCCTAAACCTACCCGTAACCCTTAACACTAACCCTATCCGTGAACCTTAACCCTGACCCTAACCATTACTCGCACCCAAGCATTTAACCCTGACCCTAATCCTAATCCTTAATGCTAACCCTAACACTAAACCCTAACCCTAAGCCCAACACTTATCCCTAATCCTATCCCTTAACCCTAACCCTAACCCTAATGCTACCCCCTAAACGTAACCCTAACCGTGACCAGTAAACCTAACACTAAACTCTAACACAAACCATAGCACATAACTCTAACCCTAAAACTAACCCTAACCCTAACCCTAACCCTAAACCCTAACTCTTAACCTTAACCCTAAGCGTTAACTCTCACGCTAACCTTTAATCCTAACCCTAATCCTAATCTTCAACCCTAAACTTAACACTTAACCCTAACCCTGTACCAAACCCTAACCCCTCATCTTAACCCTAACCGTAAACCTCAACCCTAAACCAAAGTGTAACCGTTAAACCTAAGAGTAACCTTTAACCCTAACCCTATTCCCTAACCCTAAGCCCTCAACCTAACACTAAACTTCATCCTTTACCCTAACCATAATCCTAACCCGAAATCTAATTCTCAGACTTCTTGCTTTCTTAGAGTTTAGAAAGCCTGCAATCCTCCCATGCCATGCGTCAAAGGAGGCTCTACCACTGTGTCCTGCATGAAACCCACGGACCCATACCCAGAGTATGATAGAGTGGGTTCCCGGGTACAATTCCAGCCCCCTAAACTCTCCCCGCGAGCCTAATGCAGACAGGGCCCGTGCGCTAAGCATAAACAATACCTTTCACAGATAACCCTAACCCTGAACATAACACCCAACCCTGTTCCTATTTCTCCCCTTAACACGTAAACCTCACCATGCGCCTAACTTTCACCTCTTATCCTAACGTTAATGCATAACCCATTTCCTGAGAACAACCCCTATCCCATAATTCTAACCCTATCTCCTAGTCATCACTGTGACACCTAATCCCTAACCCTAATTCTAAACCGCTAACCCTAACCGTAACCCTACCTACAACCCTAACACTGACAGTTACCCTTACTTCTAACCCCAACGCTATGCCTAACAAAAACCCTAACCCTTGACCCTAACCCTTCACCCTAACCCCTAAGCCTTACCCTAACCCTAACCCTAATCCTAATCCTAACCATTAAACCTAACCCTAGCTCTTAAAGCTAACCCTAAACCTTACCCTCACGAGTAGACCTAACCCTGACACTAACCTAACACCTAACCCTAACCAGAACCCCTAAAGCTAACCCTGAACCCTATCCCTAACCCTAGCAGTAAACTTTAACCCTAAACCTAAGCCCAACCCGTAACCCTAATCCTATCCTTTTACCCTAAAACTAAACCCTAAACCTAACCCCTATACCTCACCCTAACTCTAACCCCAATCCTAATTCTAACCATACCCCTTCATAAAACACTAACTCCTAACCGCTAACCCTAACACTAACCAAAAACCCTAATCACTAATCCCTAACACTAACGCTTAACCTTTACCCTAACCATTAACCCTCACCCTAAATCTTAACACTGACCCTAACCTTAACCTTTAACTCTAAGCCTAACCCTTAACCCTACAGTAAGGAAGACCCTTAATGCTAATGGGATCCCTTATCCCTAACCCTAACACTATAGCTAAAAATAACCCTAACCTTGGATCCTTAAACCTAACCCCTAACACTTACTTTAACCCCAAACCCTAACCCTAATCCTAAGCATTAAACCTAACCCTATCTCTTAACCCTAACGCTAGCCCTTACCCTAACGCCTAGATCTAACCCTAAATCTAACCTACCGCCTAATCCTAACCTTAAGCCCCAATGGTAACACTAACCCTGAACCCTAAACCTACCCGTAACCCTTAACACTAACCCTATCCGTGAACCTTAACCCTGACCCTAACCATTACTCGCACCCAAGCATTTAACCCTGACCCTAACCCTAATCCTTAATGCTAACCCTAACACTAAACCCTAACCCTAAGCCCAACACTTATCCATAATCCTATCCCTTAACCCTAAACCTAACCCTAATGCTACCCCCTAAACGTAACCCTAACCGTGACCAGTAAACCTAACCCTAACCTCTAACACAAACCATAGCACATAACTCTAACCCTAAAACTAACCCTAACCCTAACCCTAAACCCTAACTCTTAACCTTAACCCTAAGCGTTAACTCTCACGCTAACCTTTAATCCTAACCCTAATCCCAATCTTCAACCCTAAACTTAACACTTAACCCTAACCCTGTACCAAACCCTAACCCCTCATCTTAACCCTAACCGTAAACCTCAACCCTAAACCAAAGTGTAACCGTTAAACCTAAGAGTAACCTTTAACCCTAACCCTATTCCCTAACCCTAAGCCCTCACCCTAACACTAAACTTCATCCTTTACCCTAACCAGAATCCTAACCCTAAATCTAATTCTCAGACTTCTTGCTTTCTTAGAGTTTAGAAAGCCTGCAATCCTCCCATGCCATGCGTGAAAGGAGGCTCTACCACTGTGTCCTGCATGAAACCCACCGGCCCATACCCAGAGTATGATAGAGTGGGTTCCCGGGTACAATCCCAGCCCCCTAACCTCCCCCCGCCCGCCTAATGCAGACAGGGCCCGTGCGCTAAGCATAAACAATACCTTTAACAGATAACCCAAACCCTGAACTTAACACCCAACCCTGTTCCTATTTCTCCCCTTAACACGTAAACCTCACCGTGCGCCTAACTTTAAACTCTTAACCTAACGTTAATGCATAACCCATTTCCTGAGAACAACCCCTATCCCATAATTCTAACCCTATCTCCTAGTCATCACTGTGACACCTAATCCCTAACCCTAATTCTAAACCGCTAACCCTAACCGTAACCCTACCTACAACCCTAACACTGACAGTAACCCTTACTTCTAACCCCAACGCTATGCCTAACAAAAACCCTAACCCTTGACCCTAACCCTTCACCCTAACCCCTAAGCCTTACCCTAACCCTTAACCCTAATCCGAATCCTAACCATTAAACCTAACCCTAGCTCTTAAAGCTAACCCTAAACCTTACCCTCACGACTAGACCTAACCCTGACACTAACCTAACACCTAACCCTAAGCAGAACCCCTAAAGCTAACCCTGAACCCTATCCCTAACCCTAGCAGTAAACTTTAACCCTAAACCTAAGCCCAACCCGTAACCCTAATCCTATCCTTTTACCCTAAAACTAACCCCTAAACCTAACCCCTATACCTCACCCTAACTCTAAGCCCAATCCTAATTCTAACCATACCCCTTCATAAAACACTAACTCCTAACCGCTAACCCTAACACTAACCAAAAACCCTAATCACTAATCCCTAACCCTAACGCTTAACCTTTACCCTAACCGTTAACCCTCACCCTGCATCTTAACACTGACCCTAACCTTAACCTTTAACTCTAAGCCTAACCCTTAACCCTACAGTAAGGAGGACCCTTAATGCTAATGGGATCCCTTATCCCTAACCCTAACACTACAGCTAAAAATAACCCTAACCTTGGATCCTTAAACCTAACCCCTAACACTTACTTTAACCCCAAACCCTAACCCTAATCCTAAGCATTAAACCTAACCCTATCTCTTAACCCTAACGCTAGCCCTTACCCTAACGCCTAGATCTAACCCTAAATCTAACCTACCGCCTAATCCTAACCTTAAGCCCTAATGGTAACACTAACCCTGAACCCTAAACCTACCCGTAACCCTTAACACTAACCCTATCCGTGAACCTTAACCCTGACCCTAACCATTACCCGCACCCAAGCATTTAACCCTGACCCTAACCCTAATCCTTAATGCTAACCCTAACACTAAACCCTAACCCTAAGCCCAACACTTAACCCTAATCCTATCCCTTAACCCTAACCCTAACAGTAACCCTAACCCTAACCCTAATGCTAACCCCTAAACGTAACCCTAACCGTGACCAGTAAACCTAACCCTAACCTCTAACACAAACCATAGCACATAACTCTAACCCTAAAACTAACCCTTACCCTAACCCTAAACCCTACCTCTTAACCTTAACCCTAAGCGTTAACTCTCACGCTAACCTTTAATCCTAACCCTAATCCTAATCTTCAACCCTAAACCTAACACTTAACCCTAACCCTGTACCAAACCCTAACTCCTCATCTTAACCCTAACCGTAAACCTCAACCCTAAACCAAAGTGTAACCGTTAAACCTAAGAGTAACCTTTAACCCTAACCCTAATCCCTAACCCTAAGCCCTCACCCTACCACTAAACTTTATCCATAACCCTAACCAGAATCCTAACCCTAAATCTAATTCTCAGACTTCTTGCTTTCTTAGAGTTTAGAAAGCCTGCAATCCTCCCATGCCATGCGTGAAAGGAGGCTCTACCACTGTGTCCTGCCTGAAACCCACGGGCCCATACCCAGAGTATGATAGAGTGGGTTCCCGGGTACAATCCCGGCCCCCTAAACTCCCCCCGCCCGCCTAATGCAGACCGGGCCCGTGCACTAAGCATAAACAATACCTTTAACAGATAACCCTAACCCTGAACATAACACCCAACCCTGTTCCTATTTCTCCCCTTAACACGTAAACCTCACCGTGCGCCTAACTTTAACCTCTTATCCTAACGTTAATGCATAACCCATTTCCTGAGAACAACCCCTATCCCATAATTCTAACCCTATCTCCTAGTCATCACTGTGACACCTAATCCCTAACCCTAATTCTTTTTATTTTTTATTTTTTATTTTATTTCAATTTAATTTTACAGAATCAAAGAGTCTAACAGTATATCTTGTTAGATACAGTATGTCCTCATAATGTATACATTATTTCTTGTACAATAATATGAAATAATATGGGAAATATTCATGATAAATTATTAAGTGAACAGTGCAAGTTAAAAACAATAGTTTCATATTTTTTTTCCCCACCCCCCCTTTCCCGAGTCAGCACCTTCAAGTGTTACCACTCCCCAAACGGTGCGCAATGCACTCATTGTGTAGACATACCCCCATCCCCTCCCCCACCCCCCACCTCAGTCTGATGTCCAATTGGTGTCATTCCCAGATTTGTATTTAGGTGATGATCAGGGAAACCAATTTTCTGGTGAGTACATGTGTTGCTTGTTTTTCCATTCTTGGGATACTTCACTTAATATAATGGGTTCCAACTCTCTCCAGGAGAACCATAGAGATGTCGTATCTTCATCATTCCTTATAGCTGAGTAATATTCCATGGTATACATATACCACAGTTTACTAATCCAATCATGTATTGATGGGCATTTGGGTTGTTTCCACATCTTTGCTATTGTGAATTGTGCTGCTATAAACATTTGGGTACACGTGCCTTTGTTACATAATGACCTTTTTTCCTTTGGGTATATGCCCAATAATGGGATTGCTGGGTCAAATGGCAGGTCTACTTGTATCTGTTTAAGATACCTCCATAATGCTTTCCACAGGGGTTGCACTAGTTTGCAGTCCCACCAGCAGTGTATTAGTGTTCCTGTCTCTCCACACCCACGCCAACATGTGTTGTTTTGGGTTTTTTTGATAAAGGCCATTCTCACTGGGGTTAAGTGATATCTCATTGTGGTTTTGATTTGCATTTCCCTGATGATTAGAGATGTTGAACACTTTTTCATATGTTTGTTAGCCATTTTTATATCTTCTTTTGAAAAATTTCTATTCATGTCCTTTGCCCACTTTTTGATAGGGTTGCTTGATTTTTTCTTGCTGATTTTCCTGAGTTCTAAATAGATTCTTGTTATCAGTCCTTTATCTGATGTGTAGTATGCAAAAATTTTTTCCCATTCTGTAGGTGGTCTGTTTATTCTCTGGACTGTTTCTTTCGCTGTGCAGAAGCTTTTTAATTTAATCATGTCCCATTCATTTATTTTTGTTGCTGCTGTGATTGCCTTGGGGGTCTTCTTCATAAATTCTCTGCCTAGGCCAATGTCTGTAAGAGTCTTTCCTACATTTTCTTCTAGAATTCTGATTGTATCACGCCTAAGGTTTAAGTCTGTTATCCACCGTGATTTGATTTTTGTGAGAGGTGAAAGCTGTGGGTCCTGTTTCAGTCTTCTGCAAGTGGCTAACCAATTCTCCCAGCACCATTTGTTGAATAGGGATTCTTGTCCCCAGAGTATATGCTTTCCCGCTTTGTCAAAAATTAGGTGACTATATGAGGATGGTTCTATATTTGGATTTTCTGTTGTGTTCCACTGGTCTGTGTCCCTGCACTTGTGCCAATACCAGGCTGTTTTAAGAACCACGGCCTTGTAGTATAGTTTGAGGTCTGGCAAATTAATACCTCCCATTTTGTTTTTATTGCTTAAAATTGCTTTTGCTATACGGGGTCTTCTTTGATTCCATACAAAGTGTATAATTATTTTCTCTATGTCTGTAAAAAATGATGTTGGTAATTTAATAGGGATTGCATTGAATTTGTAGATCACTTTGGGTAGTATAGACATTTTAACAATGTTGATTCTTCCGATCCACGAGCATGGTATATTTTTCCATCTATTTGCAAGTTCTGCTATTTCTTTTCTCAGTGTTTCATAGTTTTCCTTATAGAGGTCCTTTACCTCTTTAGTTAGATATATACCTAGATATTTTATTTTCTTTGTTGCTATTTTGAAGGGTATTGAGTCTTTAATTTGGTTTTCCGATTGACTGTTATTGGCATATATAAATGCCTCTGATTTGTGTATATTAATTTTGTAGCCTGAGACTTTGCTGTATTCATTAATCAATTCCAGGAGTCTCTTGGTTGAATCCTGGGGGTTTTCCAGATATAACATCATATCATCAGCAAAAAGTGAGAGTTTGATCTCTTCCTTCCCTATTTGGACTCCCTTGATTCTGCTCTCTTGCCTGATAGCTCTCGCAAGGACTTCCAATACTATGTTGAAAAGTAATGGAGACAATGGGCAGCCCTGTCTGGTTCCAGTTCTAAGTGGGAGTGCTTTCAGTTTTTCCCCATTCAGTATGATGTTGGCTGTGGGTTTGTCATATATGGCTTGTATCATTTTTAGGTAGGTTCCATCAATGCCTATTTTGTTAAGCGTTTTTATCATAAAAGGGTGTTGAATTTTGTCAAATGCTTTTTCTGCATCTAATGAGAGTATCATATGATTTTTGTTTTTGCTTCTATTTATGTGGTGAATTACATTGATAGATTTACGTATGTTGAACCACCCCTGCATCTCGGGGATGAAGCCCACTTGGTCGTGGTGGATTACTTTTTTGATAAGTACTTGGATTCGATTTGCTAGTATTTTATTGAAAATTTTTGCATCTATATTCATGAGGGAAATTGGTCTGTAGTTCTCTATTTTTGTTGTGTCCTTTCCAGGTTTTGGTATTAATGTTATATTGGCTTGGTAGAACGTGTTGGGGAGAACTCCATCCTTCTCAATATTGGAGAATAGTTTATGTAGGATGGGCACCAGTTCTTCTTTGTATGTATGGTAAAATTCAGGTGTGAACCCATCTGGACCAGGGCTTTTCTTTTTGGGAAGGTTTTTTATTGCTGTTTCGATTTCAGTTCTTGATATTGGTCTGTTCAGGTACTCTATTTCTTCCTGGTTGAGCCTGGGAAGACTATGTGTTTCTAAAAATTTGTCCATTTCCTCCACGTTCTCCAGTTTGTGTGCATAAAGATTTTTGTAGAATTCATAGATGATATCTTGTATCTCTGTAGCATCGGTTGTGATTTCTCCTTTCATGTTCCTAATGGAGGTTATTAGAGATTTTACTTTTGTGCTCTTGGTTAATCTAGCCAGAGGTGTGTCTATTTTGTTTATCTTTTCAAAGAACCAACTTTTTGTTTTATTAATTTCCCTTATAGTTTCTTTGTTGTCCTTTTCATTTAGTTCTGATTTGATCTTAGTAATTTCTTGCCTTCTGCTGGGTTTGGGATCGTTCTGTTCTTCTTTCTCCAGCTCTTTGAGTCTATTCGTTAGGTTGTCTATTTGCATGTTTTCTGTCTTTTTGATATAGGCATTTATGGATATGAATTTTCCTCTCAGGACTGCTTTAGCTGCATCCCATAGATTTTGATAAGTTGTATCTCCATTGTCATTTAATTCAAAGAAATTTTTGATTTCCATCTTGATTTCTTCTTTTATAGAATAATTATTCAGGAGAAGGTTATTTAGCTTCCATGACTTTGAGTAAGAGTGAGGGTTTCTGTTTGTGATCATTGTTACTTTTATTCCACTGTGATCTGAGAAGATGCATGGTATAATTTCTATTTTTTTGAATTTTTGAAGACATGATTTATGTCCTAGGACATGGTCAATCTTAGAGAATGTCCTATGAGCTGATGAGAAGAATGTATATTCTGTGGACTTTGGGTAGAATGTCCTATAGATGTCAGCCATGCCCATTTGTTCTAGCATTCTATTTAGGTCCATTATGTCTTTGTTTATTTTCTGTTTAGAGGATCTGTCCTGTACTGTCAGTGGGGTGTTAAAGTCTCCAGCTATTACAGTATTATTATCTATCATCTGGTTCAGATCTAGTAGGGTTTGCTTTATGAATCTAGGTGCACCTAGGTTGGGTGCATATATATTGAGTATAGTCATGGCTTCTTGTTGAATTGTGCCCTTGACCAGTATGTAGTAGCCATTTTTGTCTTTTATTATTTTTGTTGGTTTGAAAGCTAAGTTATTGGAAATTAAGATTGCCACACCAGCTTTCTTTTCATTACCGTTTGCTTGAAATACCGATTTCCATCCTTTTACTTTCAGTCTAAATGCATCTTTGCTCGTTAGGTGGGTTTCTTGGAGACAGCAGATACTTGGCTTGTGCTTTTTTATCCATTGGGACAGTCTATGTCTCTTGAGCGGGGAATTCAAGCCATTCACATTTATTGAGAAAACTGATAAGTGAGACGGTTTTTTGTTCAGCTTGTTGGGTAGAACTTCATTGCGATGTTTTCTCTCCTGAGCCATTGTGGTATCTGGAATTTGGTCTTTAGCTCTTGAGTAGTTTTACATTCGTGGATCTTTCTTGTGCTGATCCGTGTGTAACTCTCTTTTGAGTACTTCTTGCAGGGCTGGTCTTGTCTTGGTGAATTCCTTCAACCTTTGTTTATCTGAGAATGTCTTGATTTCTCCTTCGTATAGAAAACTTAGCTTAGCTGGGTACAAGATTCTAGGCTGGGCATTATTCTGTTTCAGAAGCGTGAAAATGGGGCCCCAACCTCTTCTTGCTTGTAAGGTTTCAGCTGAGAAATCTGGCGTAATTCTAATGGGTTTTCCTTTGTAAGTTACCTGTTTCTTTCTCCTTACAGCTCGGAGAAGGGACTCTTTAGTGGATATTTTGGTCAGCCTGATGACTACGTGGCGTGGTGTTTTCCTATTTGCTATGAATCTCCCAGGGGTCCTTTGAGCTTCTTGAATCTGTATGTCTAGAGTATTGGCAAGGCCTGGAAAATTTTCCTCGATTATGTCTTCAAATAGCTTGTCCAACCCTTGCTTATTATCTTCTTCACCCTCAGGAATGCCAATAACTCTCAAGTTAGGTTTCTTCACATAATCCCACATTTCTTGAAGACTCAGATCATTTCTCTTACTTTTTTGATCTATCTCTGTGACTGACTTATTTAGTTTGAAGGAGTTGTCTTCAATTTCTGAGATTCTTTCCTCTGTTTGATCTACCCTGCTTTTGAGACTTTCCACAGTGTTTTGTAGCTCTCTGAGTGAATTCTTCATTTCTAGGAGTTCAGTTTGGTTTTTCTTCAATATTTCAATTTCTTTAGTGAATTTTTCCTCCAAATCCTGTATTTTTTTTGCATTTTCCTTGTGTTGTCTGTCCATTGATTCTTGTATATTATTCAGCTTGTTTATGATCCATAATTGGAATTCTTCCTGTGACATGTTGGTGTTTTGAGTCTGGTTTGTGTCAAATGGTTGAGAGCCGGTATTTCTCTTTGGGGGTGAGCTTTCTGTTTGAATCTTTGTGCTTCCTGTGTTTTTTCGCTGGGCCCTTCCCATCTAGATTGATCGTTGGATCTTTACTTATAGATTTAGTCTGGTTAACAGCACTCTCTGTGCTCTATTCTTAGGCTGTGGAGCAGTCTAGGTATATTGCTTCCTTTGGCAAGAGGGGAAGACTGTTGTGAATTGTTTAGAAATTTTTCTATTTCAGTTGGGGGACTGCTTCTGATGGGTCCATTCCTAGAGGATTGGAGTGATCCAAGACTGCTTTGGTGAGTTAGGACACTGTGTTGTAGTCTTTCAGAGGGCAGGTAGGGTCCACACTAGTAGTGGACCAAAATTATCTTTGTTTGTTTGTTTCCCTTTGGTTCTTCCTCTATAGGGGTGGTTTCTGTCTCTATCTGCAGGAAAGATACTAGCTGTGGGGAGTGGATGGTGCCCTCGCTCGCTCAGCGCCCCATTTGCCGCAACTCCCACAGGCAAAAGTCTGCCTTGGCCCAATGTCCCCAGGGACCAGGCTCCACACTCTCACTTCTGGAGAAGTAGTCAATGTTTAGACGTGGGTGGGGACCCTATATAAGGTCTGTGGACCAGGGAAGTGGGCCGTCCAGGGAGCCTCTTGGCACCCTATTGCTCCGCAGTGACTTGGCTGTGGGCCCCAAGATGGCTATTGCGCGCCCGCAGATCGCCTGCGTTGGGAGTGACTACTCAGGTTCCGGTATGTACCAGAGCCAGGGGCCTGGCCCGTTCCCAAGCTCACCGTGGGTTCCCAGTTAGAAGGCAAAAAGAGAGAAGAAATAAGGAAAAAGAAAAAAGAAAAGAAAAGAAAAAAAGAAAAAAAAAAAGGGAAGTGAAAAGAAAGAACAGAAGGAGAAGAAAAAGAAAGAGAAAAGAAAAGGAGAAGAGAAGAGGGAAAAAAAGGAAAGAGAAAAGAAAAAACAAAACAACAACAACAAAAAAAAAAAAACAAAAGAAGCAAAATAAAACAAAACAAAACAAAGAAAAAACAAAAACCAAACTAACAAATAACACAAAGAGACCGAACCCAGAAACAGCGAAAACACAAACACAAAAGAACAAAAACAGAGCTACACAGCACCACAGCGCATCACTAAACGAAGGGATACACAATTCTGAAGTATACAGTTCAGCGGCTCAATGATTGTGTTTTTGCGCCTTAGAGCAGCTCCGCCCCTTCACGCCCGCTCCGTTGATTCCGGAGCGGCAACTCAATGTTTATTTTACGTCTTAGCGCAGCTCCGCCCCTTCACGCCGAGTGAGGCCGGCGGAGATGGCGCGGGCCCAGAGACCAGCGGGGGGCGCCAGGGAGAGAGAGCCGCTGGGCACCTTATGGCTCCCGAGCGGTTCCGCCTTTGCTTTCAAGATGGCGCCCACAGCGCTCCGGTGTCGGAGGGGGACCGGCTCCCCGGCAGGCAGAGACCAGGGACCGCCGCTGCCGGGGGGGTTTGGCGGGCAAAGCTGCCGGGGGCCACCGGCTGAAGAACGACCGACAAAAGTAGCGCAGAGGTACAGCGCAATTCGCTGATCGGGGATTGTTCGTGCCCCTCCCCCCTGGCACAGGTCCGTCCCTTCTCGCCAAGGACTGTCTCAGCCGAGACTTCCCAGGTTCCAATCTATTCTCCCGAAAAAGCCTCCTGTCTGCAAAGCCCTACGTCTCGCTCAGTGATTCTGCTCTGGCTTGCGAGGGGGTCTCCAAGCAATTGGGGGTGGAGGTCAGTGAGCAGCGCAAGCCGCTTTTCCTAAAGACTGCCCCCGCCCCACCTGGGGGCGGGCGCAGCCGCCTGCACTCCACTGGCTACTGTCTGTTCCGCGCCTTCTGCAGAGTTCCGCGATCTTAATTTCTGTTCACCTCAGACCTCACTTGCTCTGTTTGTCCCACGCTGATTCTCCGTGGATTCACACCGCTGTTCCTGTGTGGGAGCGGTACTCTAGCGTTGTGGCAGGTCCGGATCCACGGTTCCTCGCCGGGGCGCAGATCCGAGCAGTCACCGCCACTCCGCCATCTTCCCGATCCCCTAACCCTAATTCTAAACCGCTAACCCTAACCGTAACCCAACCTACAACCCTAACACTGACAGTAACCCTTACTTCTAACCCCAACGCTATGCCTAACAAAAACCCTAACCCTTGACCCTAACCCTTCACCCTAACCCCTAAGCCTTACCCTAACCCTTAACCCTAACCCTAATCCTAACCATTAAACCTAACCCTAGCTCTTAAAGCTAACCCTAAACCTTATCCTCACGACTAGAAGTAACCCTGACACTAACCTAACACCTAACCCTAACCAGAACCCCTAAAGCTAACCCTGAACCCTATCCCTAACCCTAGCAGTAAACTTTAACCCTAAACCTAAGCCCAACCCGTAACCCTAATCCTATCCTTTTACCCTAAAACTAACCCCTAAACCTAACCCCTATACCTCACCCTAACTCTAACCCCAATCCTAATTCTCACCATACCCCTTCATAAAACACTAACTCCTAACCGCTAACCCTAACACTAACCAAAAACCCTAATCACTAATGCCTAACCCTAACGCTTAACCTTTACCCTAACCATTAACCCTCACCCTAAATCTTAACACTGACCCTAACCTTAACCTTTAACTCTAAGCCTAACCCTTAACCCTACAGTAAGGAGGACCCTTAATGCTAATGGGATCCCTTATCCCTAACCCTAACACTACAGCTAAAAATAACCCTAACCTTTGATCCTGAAACCTAACCCCTAACACTTACTTTAACCCCAAACCCTAACCCTAATCCCAAGCATTAAACCTAACCCTATCTCTTAACCCTAACGCTAGCCCTTACCCTAACGCCTAGATCTAACCCTAAATCTAACCTACGGCCTAATCCTAACCTTAAGCCCTAATGCTAACTCTAACCCTGAACCCTAAACCTACCCGTAACCCTTAACACTAACCCTATCCGTGATCCTTAACCCTGACCCTAACCATTACCCGCACCCAAGCATTTAACCGTGACCCTACCCCTAATCCTTAATGATAACCCTAACACTAAACCCTAACCCTAAGCCCAACACTTAACCCTAATCCTATCCCTTAACCCTAACCCTAACCCTAACCCTAACCCTAAATCTAATTCTCAGACTTCTTGCTTTCTTAGAGTTTAGAAAGCCTGCAATCCTCCCATGCCATGCGTGAAAGGAGGCTCTACCACTGTGTCCTGCATGAAACCCACGGGCCCATTCCCAGAGTAGGATAGAGTGGGTTCCCGGGTACAATCCCAGCCCCCTAAACTCCCCCCGCCCGCCTAATGCAGACAGGGCCCGTGCGCTAAGCATAAACAATACCTTTAACAGATAACCCTAACCCTGAACATAACACCCAACCCTGTTCCTATTTCTCCCCTTAACACGTAAACCTCACCGTGCGCCTAACTTTAACATCTTATCCTAACGTTAATCCATAACCCATTTCCTGAGAACAACCCCTATCCCATAATTCTAACCCTATCTCCTAGTCATCACTGTGACACCTAATCCCTAACCCTAATTCTAAACCGCTAACCCTAACCGTAACCCTACCTACAACCCTAACACTGACAGTAACCCTTACTTCTAACCCCAACGCTATGCCTAACAAAAACCCTAACCCTTGACCCTAACCCTTCACCCTAACCCCTAAGCCTTACCCTAACCCTTAACCCTAATCCTAATCCTAACCATTAAACCTAACCCTAGCTCTTAAAGCTAACCCTAAACCTTACCCTCACGACTAGACCTAACCCTGACACTAACCTAACACCTAACCCTAACCAGAAACCCTAAAGCTAACCCTGAACCCTATCCCTAACCCCAGCAGTAAACTTTAACCCTAAACGTAAGCCCAACCCGTAACCCTAATCCTATCCTTTTACCCTAAAACTAACCCCTAAACCTAACCGCTATACTTCACTCTAACTCTAACCCCAGTCCTAATTCTAACCATACCCCTTCATAAAACACTAACTCCTAACTGCTAACCCTAACACTAACCAAAAACCCTAATCACTAATCCCTAACCCTAACGCTTAACCTTTACCATAACCATTAACCCTCACCTTAAATCTTAACACTGACCCTAACCTTAAACTTTAACTCTAAGCCTAACCCTTAACCCTACAGTAAGGAAGACCCTTAATGCTAATGGGCTCCCTTATCCCTACACCTAACACTACAGCTAAAAATAACCCTAACCTTTGATCCTTAAAACTGACCCCTAACACTTACTTTAACCCCAAACCCTAATCCTAATCCTAAGCATTAAACCTAAACCTATCTCTTAACCCTAACGCTAGCACTTACCCTAACACCTAGATCTAACCCTAAATCTAAACTACCGCCTAATCCTAACCTTAAGCCCTAATGCTAACACTAACCCTGAACCCTAAACCTACCCGTAACCCTTAATACTAACCCTATCCGTGAACCTAAACCCTGACCCTAGCCATTACCCTCACCCAAGCATTTAACCCTGACCCTAACCCTAATCCTTAATGCTAACCTTAACACTAAACCCTAACCCTAAGCCCAACACTTAACCCTAATCCTATCCCTTAACCCTAACCCTAACCCTAACCCTAATGCTAACCCCTAAACGTAACCCTAACCATGACCAGTAAACCTAACCCTAACCTCTAACACAAACCATAGCACCTAACTCTAACCCTAAAGCTAACCCTAACCCTAACACTAAACCCTAACTCTTAACCTTAACCCTTAGCGTTAACTCTCACGCTAACCTTTAATCCTAACCCTAATCCTAATCTTCAACCCTAAACCTAACACTTAACCCTAACCCTGTACCAAACCCTAACCCCTCATCTTAACCCTAACCATAAACCTAAACCCTAAACCAAAGTGTAAACGTTAAACCTAAGAGTAACCTTTAACCCTAACCCTATTCCCTAACCCTAAGCACTCACCCTAACACTAAACTTCATCCTTAACCCTAACGAGAATCCTAACCCTAAATCTAATTCTCAGACTTCTTGCTTTCTTAGAGTTTAGAAAGCCTGCAATCCTTCCATGCCATGAGTGAAAGGAGGCTCTACCACTGTGTCCTGCTTGAAACCCACGGGCCCATACACAGAGTATGATAGAGTGGGTTCCCGGGTACAATCCCAGCCCCCTAAACTCCCCCCGCCCGCCTAATGCAGACAGGGCCCGTGCGCTAAGCATAAACAATACCTTTAACAGATAACCCTAACCCTGAACATAACACCCAACCCTGTTCCTATTTCTCCCCTTAACACGTAAACCTCACCGTGCGCCTAACTTTAACCTCTTATCCTAACGTTAATGCATAACCCATTTCCTGAGAACAACCCCATCCCATAATTCTAACCCTATCTCCTAGTCATGACTGTGTCACCTAATCCCTAACCCTAATTCTAAACCGCTAACTCTACCCGTAACCCTACCTACAACCCTAACACTGACAGTAACCCTTACTTCTAACCCCAACACTATGCCTAACAGAAACCCTAACCTTTGACCCTAACCCTTCACCCTAACCCCTAAGCCTTACCCTAACCCTTAACCCTAATCCTAATCCTAACCATTAAACCTAACCCTAGCTCTTAAATCTAACCGTAAACCTTACCCTCACGACTAGACCTAACCCTGACACTAACCTAACACCTAACCCTAACCAGAACCCCTAAAGCTAACCCTGAACCCTATCCCTAACACTAGCAGTAAACTTTAACCCTAAACCTAAGCCCAACCCGTAACCCTAATCCTATCCTTTTACCCTAAAACTAACCCCTAAACCTAACCCCTATACCTCACCCTAACTCTAACCCCAATCCTAATTCTAACCATAACCCTTCATAAAACACTAACTCCTAACCACTAACCCTAACACTAACCAAAAACCCTAATCACTAATCCCTAACCCTAACGCTTAACTTTTACCCTAACGGTTAACCCTCACACTAAATCTTAACACTGACCCTAACCTTAATCTTTAACTCTAAGCCTAACCCTTAACCCTACAGTAAGGAAGACCCTTAATGCTAATGGGATCCCTTATCCCTAACCCTAACACTACAGCTAAAAGTAACCCTAACCTTCGATCCTTAAACCTAACCCCTAACACTTACTTTAACCTCAAACCCTAACCCTAATCCTAAGCATTAAACCTAACCCTATCTCTTAACCCTAACGCTAGCCCTTACCCTAACGCCTAGATCTAACCCTAAATATAACCTACCGCCTAATCCTAAGCATAGGTTAAGCCCTAATGCTAACACTAACCCTGAACCGTAAACCTACCCGTAACCCTTAACACTAACCCTATCCGTGAACCTTAACCCTGACCCTAAACCTAATCCTTAATGCTAACCTTAACACTAAACCCTAACCCTAAGCCAACACTTAACCCTAATCCTATCTCTTAACCCTAACCCTAACCCTAACCCTAATGCTAACCCCTAAACGTAACCCTAACCATGACCAGTAAACCTAACCCTAACCTCTAACACAAACCATAGCACCTAACTCTATCCCTAAAACTAACCCTAACCCTAACCCTAAACCCTAACTCTTAACCTTAACGCTAAGCGATAACTCTCACCTTAACCTTTAATCCTAACCCTAATCCTAATCTTCAACCCTAAACCTAACACTTAACCCTAACCCTGTACCAAACCCTAACCCCTCATCTTAACCCTAAACGTAAACCTCAACCCTAAACCAAGGTGTAGCCGTGAAACCTAAGAGTAACCTTTAACCCTAACCCTAATCCCTAACACTAAGCCCTCACCCTAACACTAAACCTCATCCTTAACACTAACCATAATCCTAACCCTAAATCTAATTCTCAGACTTCTTGCTTTCTTAGAGTTTAGAAAGCCTGCAATCCTCCCATGCCATGCGTGAAAGGAGGCTCTACCACTGTGTCCTGCATGAAACCCACGGGCCCATACCCAGAGTATGATAGAGTGGGTTCCCGGGTACAATCCCAGTCCCCTCAACTCCCCCCGCCCGCCTAATGCAGACAGTGCCCGTGCGCTAAGCATAAACAATACCTTTAACAGATAACCCTAACCCTGAATATAACACCCAACCCTGTTCCTATTTCTCCCCTTAACACGTAAACCTCACCGTGCGCCTAACTTTAACCTCTTATCCTAACGTTAATGCATAAACCATTTCCTGAGAACAACCCCATCCCATAATTCTAACCCTATCTCCTAGTCATCATTGTGACACCTAATCCCTAACCCTAATTCTAAACCGCTAACCCTAACCGTAACCCTACCTACAATCCTAACACTGACAGTAACCCTTACTTCTAACCCCAACGCTATGCCTAACAAAAACCCTAACCTTTGACCCTAACCCTTCACCCTAACCCCTAAGCCTTACCCTAACCCTTAACCCTAATCCTAATCCTAACCATTAAACCTAACCCTAGCTCTTAAAGCTAACCCTAAATTTTACCCTCACAACTAGACCTAACCCTGACACTAACCTAACACCTAACCCTAACCAGAACCCCTAAAGCTAACCCTGAACCCTATCCCTAACACTAGCAGTAAACTTTAACCCTAAACCTAAGCCCAACCCGTAACCCTAATCCTATCCTTTTACCCTAAAACTAACCCCTAAACCTAACCCCTATACCTCACCCTAACTCTAACCCCAATCCTAATTCTAACCATACCCCTTCATAAAACACTAACTCCTAACCGCTAACCCTAACACTAACCAAAAACCCTAATCACTAATCCCTAACCCTAACGCTTAACTTTTACCCTAACCGTTAACCCTCACCCTAAATCTTAACACTGACCCTAACCTTAACCTTTAACTCTAAGCCTAACCCTTAACCCTACAGGAAGGAAGACCCTTAATGCTAATGGGATCCCTTATCCCTAACCCTAACACTACAGCTAAAAGTAACCCTAACCTTCGATCCTTAAACCTAACCCCTAACACTTACTTTAACCCCAAACCCTAACCCTAATCCTAAGCATTAAACCTAACCTATCTCTTAACCCTAACGCTAGCCCTTACCCTACCGCCTAGATCTAACCCTAAATCTAACCTACCGCCTAATCCTAACCTTAAGCCCTAATGCTAACACTAACCCTGAACCCTAAACCTACCCGTAACCCTTAACACTAACCCTATCCGTGAACCTTAACCCTGACCCTAACCATTACCCGCACCCAAGCATTTAAACCTGACCCTAACCCTAATCCTTAATGCTAACCTTAACACTAAACCCTAACCCTAAGCCCAACACTTAACCCTAATCCTATCCCTTAACCCTAACCCTAACCCTAACCCTAATGCTATCCCCTAAATGTAACGCTAACCATGACCAGTAAACCTAACCCTAACCTCTAACACAAACCATAGCACATAACTCTATCCCTAAAACTAACCCTAACCCTAACCCTAAACCCTAACTCTTAACCTTAACGCTAAGCGATAACTCTCACGCTAACCTTTAATCCTAACCCTAATCCTAATCTTCAACCCTAAACCTAACACTTAACCCTAACCCTGTACCAAACCCTAACCCCTCATCTTAACCCTAACCATAAACCTAAACCCTAAACCAAAGTGTAACCGTTAAACCTAAGAGTAACCTTTAACCCTAACCCTATTCCCTAACCCTAAGCACTCACCCTAACACTAAACTTCATCCTTAACCCTAACGAGAATCCTAACCCTAAATCTAATTCTCAGACTTCTTGCTTTCTTAGAGTTTAGAAAGCCTGCAATCCTTCCATGCCATGAGTGAAAGGAGGCTCTACCACTGTGTCCTGCTTGAAACCCACGGGCCCATACACAGAGTATGATAGAGTGGGTTCCCGGGTACAATCCCAGCCCCCTAAACTCCCCCCGCCCGCCTAATGCAGACAGGGCCCGTGCGCTAAGCATAAACAATACCTTTAACAGATAACCCTAACCCTGAACATAACACCCAACCCTGTTCCTATTTCTCCCCTTAACACGTAAACCTCACCGTGCGCCTAACTTTAACCTCTTATCCTAACGTTAATGCATAACCCATTTCCTGAGAACAACCCCATCCCATAATTCTAACCCTATCTCCTAGTCATGACTGTGTCACCTAATCCCTAACCCTAATTCTAAACCGCTAACTCTACCCGTAACCCTACCTACAACCCTAACACTGACAGTAACCCTTACTTCTAACCCCAACACTATGCCTAACAGAAACCCTAACCTTTGACCCTAACCCTTCACCCTAACCCCTAAGCCTTACCCTAACCCTTAACCCTAATCCTAATCCTAACCATTAAACCTAACCCTAGCTCTTAAATCTAACCGTAAACCTTACCCTCACGACTAGACCTAACCCTGACACTAACCTAACACCTAACCCTAACCAGAACCCCTAAAGCTAACCCTGAACCCTATCCCTAACACTAGCAGTAAACTTTAACCCTAAACCTAAGCCCAACCCGTAACCCTAATCCTATCCTTTTACCCTAAAACTAACCCCTAAACCTAACCCCTATACCTCACCCTAACTCTAACCCCAATCCTAATTCTAACCATAACCCTTCATAAAACACTAACTCCTAACCACTAACCCTAACACTAACCAAAAACCCTAATCACTAATCCCTAACCCTAACGCTTAACTTTTACCCTAACGGTTAACCCTCACACTAAATCTTAACACTGACCCTAACCTTAATCTTTAACTCTAAGCCTAACCCTTAACCCTACAGTAAGGAAGACCCTTAATGCTAATGGGATCCCTTATCCCTAACCCTAACACTACAGCTAAAAGTAACCCTAACCTTCGATCCTTAAACCTAACC
Source organism: Eulemur rufifrons (assembly GCF_041146395.1). Lineage (NCBI taxonomy): Eukaryota > Metazoa > Chordata > Mammalia > Primates > Lemuridae > Eulemur > Eulemur rufifrons. The sequence continues at coordinate 1,004,807 of NC_091011.1, forward strand.
CCTAACACTTACTTTAACCTCAAACCCTAACCCTAATCCTAAGCATTAAACCTAACCCTATCTCTTAACCCTAACGCTAGCCCTTACCCTAACGCCTAGATCTAACCCTAAATATAACCTACCGCCTAATCCTAAGCATAGGTTAAGCCCTAATGCTAACACTAACCCTGAACCGTAAACCTACCCGTAACCCTTAACACTAACCCTATCCGTGAACCTTAACCCTGACCCTAAACCTAATCCTTAATGCTAACCTTAACACTAAACCCTAACCCTAAGCCAACACTTAACCCTAATCCTATCTCTTAACCCTAACCCTAACCCTAACCCTAATGCTAACCCCTAAACGTAACCCTAACCATGACCAGTAAACCTAACCCTAACCTCTAACACAAACCATAGCACCTAACTCTATCCCTAAAACTAACCCTAACCCTAACCCTAAACCCTAACTCTTAACCTTAACGCTAAGCGATAACTCTCACCTTAACCTTTAATCCTAACCCTAATCCTAATCTTCAACCCTAAACCTAACACTTAACCCTAACCCTGTACCAAACCCTAACCCCTCATCTTAACCCTAAACGTAAACCTCAACCCTAAACCAAGGTGTAGCCGTGAAACCTAAGAGTAACCTTTAACCCTAACCCTAATCCCTAACACTAAGCCCTCACCCTAACACTAAACCTCATCCTTAACACTAACCATAATCCTAACCCTAAATCTAATTCTCAGACTTCTTGCTTTCTTAGAGTTTAGAAAGCCTGCAATCCTCCCATGCCATGCGTGAAAGGAGGCTCTACCACTGTGTCCTGCATGAAACCCACGGGCCCATACCCAGAGTATGATAGAGTGGGTTCCCGGGTACAATCCCAGTCCCCTCAACTCCCCCCGCCCGCCTAATGCAGACAGTGCCCGTGCGCTAAGCATAAACAATACCTTTAACAGATAACCCTAACCCTGAATATAACACCCAACCCTGTTCCTATTTCTCCCCTTAACACGTAAACCTCACCGTGCGCCTAACTTTAACCTCTTATCCTAACGTTAATGCATAAACCATTTCCTGAGAACAACCCCATCCCATAATTCTAACCCTATCTCCTAGTCATCATTGTGACACCTAATCCCTAACCCTAATTCTAAACCGCTAACCCTAACCGTAACCCTACCTACAATCCTAACACTGACAGTAACCCTTACTTCTAACCCCAACGCTATGCCTAACAAAAACCCTAACCTTTGACCCTAACCCTTCACCCTAACCCCTAAGCCTTACCCTAACCCTTAACCCTAATCCTAATCCTAACCATTAAACCTAACCCTAGCTCTTAAAGCTAACCCTAAATTTTACCCTCACAACTAGACCTAACCCTGACACTAACCTAACACCTAACCCTAACCAGAACCCCTAAAGCTAACCCTGAACCCTATCCCTAACACTAGCAGTAAACTTTAACCCTAAACCTAAGCCCAACCCGTAACCCTAATCCTATCCTTTTACCCTAAAACTAACCCCTAAACCTAACCCCTATACCTCACCCTAACTCTAACCCCAATCCTAATTCTAACCATACCCCTTCATAAAACACTAACTCCTAACCGCTAACCCTAACACTAACCAAAAACCCTAATCACTAATCCCTAACCCTAACGCTTAACTTTTACCCTAACCGTTAACCCTCACCCTAAATCTTAACACTGACCCTAACCTTAACCTTTAACTCTAAGCCTAACCCTTAACCCTACAGGAAGGAAGACCCTTAATGCTAATGGGATCCCTTATCCCTAACCCTAACACTACAGCTAAAAGTAACCCTAACCTTCGATCCTTAAACCTAACCCCTAACACTTACTTTAACCCCAAACCCTAACCCTAATCCTAAGCATTAAACCTAACCTATCTCTTAACCCTAACGCTAGCCCTTACCCTACCGCCTAGATCTAACCCTAAATCTAACCTACCGCCTAATCCTAACCTTAAGCCCTAATGCTAACACTAACCCTGAACCCTAAACCTACCCGTAACCCTTAACACTAACCCTATCCGTGAACCTTAACCCTGACCCTAACCATTACCCGCACCCAAGCATTTAAACCTGACCCTAACCCTAATCCTTAATGCTAACCTTAACACTAAACCCTAACCCTAAGCCCAACACTTAACCCTAATCCTATCCCTTAACCCTAACCCTAACCCTAACCCTAATGCTATCCCCTAAATGTAACGCTAACCATGACCAGTAAACCTAACCCTAACCTCTAACACAAACCATAGCACATAACTCTATCCCTAAAACTAACCCTAACCCTAACCCTAAACCCTAACTCTTAACCTTAACGCTAAGCGATAACTCTCACGCTAACCTTTAATCCTAACCCTAATCCTAATCTTCAACCCTAAACCTAACACTTAACCCTAACCCTGTACCAAACCCTAACCCCTCATCTTAACCCTAACCATAAACCTAAACCCTAAACCAAAGTGTAACCGTTAAACCTAAGAGTAACCTTTAACCCTAACCCTATTCCCTAACCCTAAGCACTCACCCTAACACTAAACTTCATCCTTAACCCTAACGAGAATCCTAACCCTAAATCTAATTCTCAGACTTCTTGCTTTCTTAGAGTTTAGAAAGCCTGCAATCCTTCCATGCCATGAGTGAAAGGAGGCTCTACCACTGTGTCCTGCTTGAAACCCACGGGCCCATACACAGAGTATGATAGAGTGGGTTCCCGGGTACAATCCCAGCCCCCTAAACTCCCCCCGCCCGCCTAATGCAGACAGGGCCCGTGCGCTAAGCATAAACAATACCTTTAACAGATAACCCTAACCCTGAACATAACACCCAACCCTGTTCCTATTTCTCCCCTTAACACGTAAACCTCACCGTGCGCCTAACTTTAACCTCTTATCCTAACGTTAATGCATAACCCATTTCCTGAGAACAACCCCATCCCATAATTCTAACCCTATCTCCTAGTCATGACTGTGTCACCTAATCCCTAACCCTAATTCTAAACCGCTAACTCTACCCGTAACCCTACCTACAACCCTAACACTGACAGTAACCCTTACTTCTAACCCCAACACTATGCCTAACAGAAACCCTAACCTTTGACCCTAACCCTTCACCCTAACCCCTAAGCCTTACCCTAACCCTTAACCCTAATCCTAATCCTAACCATTAAACCTAACCCTAGCTCTTAAATCTAACCGTAAACCTTACCCTCACGACTAGACCTAACCCTGACACTAACCTAACACCTAACCCTAACCAGAACCCCTAAAGCTAACCCTGAACCCTATCCCTAACACTAGCAGTAAACTTTAACCCTAAACCTAAGCCCAACCCGTAACCCTAATCCTATCCTTTTACCCTAAAACTAACCCCTAAACCTAACCCCTATACCTCACCCTAACTCTAACCCCAATCCTAATTCTAACCATAACCCTTCATAAAACACTAACTCCTAACCACTAACCCTAACACTAACCAAAAACCCTAATCACTAATCCCTAACCCTAACGCTTAACTTTTACCCTAACGGTTAACCCTCACACTAAATCTTAACACTGACCCTAACCTTAATCTTTAACTCTAAGCCTAACCCTTAACCCTACAGTAAGGAAGACCCTTAATGCTAATGGGATCCCTTATCCCTAACCCTAACACTACAGCTAAAAGTAACCCTAACCTTCGATCCTTAAACCTAACCCCTAACACTTACTTTAACCTCAAACCCTAACCCTAATCCTAAGCATTAAACCTAACCCTATCTCTTAACCCTAACGCTAGCCCTTACCCTAACGCCTAGATCTAACCCTAAATATAACCTACCGCCTAATCCTAAGCATAGGTTAAGCCCTAATGCTAACACTAACCCTGAACCGTAAACCTACCCGTAACCCTTAACACTAACCCTATCCGTGAACCTTAACCCTGACCCTAAACCTAATCCTTAATGCTAACCTTAACACTAAACCCTAACCCTAAGCCAACACTTAACCCTAATCCTATCTCTTAACCCTAACCCTAACCCTAACCCTAATGCTAACCCCTAAACGTAACCCTAACCATGACCAGTAAACCTAACCCTAACCTCTAACACAAACCATAGCACCTAACTCTATCCCTAAAACTAACCCTAACCCTAACCCTAAACCCTAACTCTTAACCTTAACGCTAAGCGATAACTCTCACCTTAACCTTTAATCCTAACCCTAATCCTAATCTTCAACCCTAAACCTAACACTTAACCCTAACCCTGTACCAAACCCTAACCCCTCATCTTAACCCTAAACGTAAACCTCAACCCTAAACCAAGGTGTAGCCGTGAAACCTAAGAGTAACCTTTAACCCTAACCCTAATCCCTAACACTAAGCCCTCACCCTAACACTAAACCTCATCCTTAACACTAACCATAATCCTAACCCTAAATCTAATTCTCAGACTTCTTGCTTTCTTAGAGTTTAGAAAGCCTGCAATCCTCCCATGCCATGCGTGAAAGGAGGCTCTACCACTGTGTCCTGCATGAAACCCACGGGCCCATACCCAGAGTATGATAGAGTGGGTTCCCGGGTACAATCCCAGTCCCCTCAACTCCCCCCGCCCGCCTAATGCAGACAGTGCCCGTGCGCTAAGCATAAACAATACCTTTAACAGATAACCCTAACCCTGAATATAACACCCAACCCTGTTCCTATTTCTCCCCTTAACACGTAAACCTCACCGTGCGCCTAACTTTAACCTCTTATCCTAACGTTAATGCATAAACCATTTCCTGAGAACAACCCCATCCCATAATTCTAACCCTATCTCCTAGTCATCATTGTGACACCTAATCCCTAACCCTAATTCTAAACCGCTAACCCTAACCGTAACCCTACCTACAATCCTAACACTGACAGTAACCCTTACTTCTAACCCCAACGCTATGCCTAACAAAAACACTAACCCTTGACCCTAACCCTTCACCCTAACCCCTAAGCCTTACCCTAACCCTTAACCCTAATCCTAATCCTAACCATTAAACCTAACCCTAGCTCTTAAAGCTAACCCTAAATTTTACCCTCACAACTAGACCTAACCCTGACACTAACCTAACACCTAACCCTAACCAGAACCCCTAAAGCTAACCCTGAACCCTATCCCTAACACTAGCAGTAAACTTTAACCCTAAACCTAAGCCCAACCCGTAACCCTAATCCTATCCTTTTACCCTAAAACTAACCCCTAAACCTAACCCCTATACCTCACCCTAACTCTAACCCCAATCCTAATTCTAACCATACCCCTTCATAAAACACTAACTCCTAACCGCTAACCCTAACACTAACCAAAAACCCTAATCACTAATCCCTAACCCTAACGCTTAACTTTTACCCTAACCGTTAACCCTCACCCTAAATCTTAACACTGACCCTAACCTTAACCTTTAACTCTAAGCCTAACCCTTAACCCTACAGGAAGGAAGACCCTTAATGCTAATGGGATCCCTTATCCCTAACCCTAACACTACAGCTAAAAGTAACCCTAACCTTCGATCCTTAAACCTAACCCCTAACACTTACTTTAACCCCAAACCCTAACCCTAATCCTAAGCATTAAACCTAACCTATCTCTTAACCCTAACGCTAGCCCTTACCCTACCGCCTAGATCTAACCCTAAATCTAACCTACCGCCTAATCCTAACCTTAAGCCCTAATGCTAACTCTAACCCTGAACCCTAAACCTACCCGTAACCCTTAACACTAACCCTATCCGTGAACCTTAACCCTGACCCTAACCATTACCCGCACCCAAGCATTTAAACCTGACCCTAACCCTAATCCTTAATGCTAACCTTAACACTAAACCCTAACCCTAAGCCCAACACTTAACCCTAATCCTATCCCTTAACCCTAACCCTAACCCTAACCCTAATGCCATCCCCTAAATGTAACGCTAACCATGACCAGTAAACCTAACCCTAACCTCTAACACAAACCATAGCACATAACTCTATCCCTAAAACTAACCCTAACCCTAACCCTAAACCCTAACTCTTAACCTTAACGCTAAGCGATAACTCTCACGCTAACCTTTAATCCTAACCCTAATCCTAATCTTCAACCCTAAACCTAACACTTAACCCTAACCCTGTACCAAACCCTAACCCCTCATCTTAACCCTAAACGTAAACCTGAACCCTAAACCAAGGTGTAGCCGTGAAACCTAAGAGTAACGTTTAACGCTAACCCTAATCCCTAACCCTAAGCCCTCAACCTAACACTAAACCTCATCCTTAACACTAACAATAATCCTAACCCTAAATCTAATTCTCAGACTTCTTGCTTTCTTAGAATTTAGAAAGCCTGCAATCCTCCCATGCCATGCGTGAAAGGAGGCTCTACCACTGTGTCCTGCATGAAACCCACGGGCCCATACCCAGAGTATGATAGAGTGGGTTCCCGGGTACAATCCCAGCCCCCTAAACTCCCCCCGCCCGCCTAATGCAGACAGGGCCCTTGCGCTAAGCATAAACAATACCTTTAACAGATAACCCTAACCCTGAACATAACACCCAACCCTGTTCCTATTTCTCCCCTTAACACGTAAACCTCACCGTGCGCCTAACTTTAACCTCTTATCCTAACGTTAATGCATAACCCATTTCCTGAGAACAACCCCATCCCATAATTCTAACCCTATCTCCTAGTCATGACTGTGTCACCTAATCCCTAACCCTAATTCTAAACCGCTAACTCTACCCGTAACCCTACCTACAACCCTAACACTGACAGTAACCCTTACTTCTAACCCCAACACTATGCCTAACAGAAACCCTAACCTTTGACCCTAACCCTTCACCCTAACCCCTAAGCCTTACCCTAACCCTTAACCCTAATCCTAATCCTAACCATTAAACCTAACCCTAGCTCTTAAATCTAACCGTAAACCTTACCCTCACGACTAGACCTAACCCTGACACTAACCTAACACCTAACCCTAACCAGAACCCCTAAAGCTAACCCTGAACCCTATCCCTAACACTAGCAGTAAACTTTAACCCTAAACCTAAGCCCAACCCGTAACCCTAATCCTATCCTTTTACCCTAAAACTAACCCCTAAACCTAACCCCTATACCTCACCCTAACTCTAACCCCAATCCTAATTCTAACCATAACCCTTCATAAAACACTAACTCCTAACCACTAACCCTAACACTAACCAAAAACCCTAATCACTAATCCCTAACCCTAACGCTTAACTTTTACCCTAACGGTTAACCCTCACACTAAATCTTAACACTGACCCTAACCTTAATCTTTAACTCTAAGCCTAACCCTTAACCCTACAGTAAGGAAGACCCTTAATGCTAATGGGATCCCTTATCCCTAACCCTAACACTACAGCTAAAAGTAACCCTAACCTTCGATCCTTAAACCTAACCCCTAACACTTACTTTAACCTCAAACCCTAACCCTAATCCTAAGCATTAAACCTAACCCTATCTCTTAACCCTAACGCTAGCCCTTACCCTAACGCCTAGATCTAACCCTAAATATAACCTACCGCCTAATCCTAAGCATAGGTTAAGCCCTAATGCTAACACTAACCCTGAACCGTAAACCTACCCGTAACCCTTAACACTAACCCTATCCGTGAACCTTAACCCTGACCCTAAACCTAATCCTTAATGCTAACCTTAACACTAAACCCTAACCCTAAGCCAACACTTAACCCTAATCCTATCTCTTAACCCTAACCCTAACCCTAACCCTAATGCTAACCCCTAAACGTAACCCTAACCATGACCAGTAAACCTAACCCTAACCTCTAACACAAACCATAGCACCTAACTCTATCCCTAAAACTAACCCTAACCCTAACCCTAAACCCTAACTCTTAACCTTAACGCTAAGCGATAACTCTCACCTTAACCTTTAATCCTAACCCTAATCCTAATCTTCAACCCTAAACCTAACACTTAACCCTAACCCTGTACCAAACCCTAACCCCTCATCTTAACCCTAAACGTAAACCTCAACCCTAAACCAAGGTGTAGCCGTGAAACCTAAGAGTAACCTTTAACCCTAACCCTAATCCCTAACACTAAGCCCTCACCCTAACACTAAACCTCATCCTTAACACTAACCATAATCCTAACCCTAAATCTAATTCTCAGACTTCTTGCTTTCTTAGAGTTTAGAAAGCCTGCAATCCTCCCATGCCATGCGTGAAAGGAGGCTCTACCACTGTGTCCTGCATGAAACCCACGGGCCCATACCCAGAGTATGATAGAGTGGGTTCCCGGGTACAATCCCAGTCCCCTCAACTCCCCCCGCCCGCCTAATGCAGACAGTGCCCGTGCGCTAAGCATAAACAATACCTTTAACAGATAACCCTAACCCTGAATATAACACCCAACCCTGTTCCTATTTCTCCCCTTAACACGTAAACCTCACCGTGCGCCTAACTTTAACCTCTTATCCTAACGTTAATGCATAAACCATTTCCTGAGAACAACCCCATCCCATAATTCTAACCCTATCTCCTAGTCATCATTGTGACACCTAATCCCTAACCCTAATTCTAAACCGCTAACCCTAACCGTAACCCTACCTACAATCCTAACACTGACAGTAACCCTTACTTCTAACCCCAACGCTATGCCTAACAAAAACCCTAACCTTTGACCCTAACCCTTCACCCTAACCCCTAAGCCTTACCCTAACCCTTAACCCTAATCCTAATCCTAACCATTAAACCTAACCCTAGCTCTTAAAGCTAACCCTAAATTTTACCCTCACAACTAGACCTAACCCTGACACTAACCTAACACCTAACCCTAACCAGAACCCCTAAAGCTAACCCTGAACCCTATCCCTAACACTAGCAGTAAACTTTAACCCTAAACCTAAGCCCAACCCGTAACCCTAATCCTATCCTTTTACCCTAAAACTAACCCCTAAACCTAACCCCTATACCTCACCCTAACTCTAACCCCAATCCTAATTCTAACCATACCCCTTCATAAAACACTAACTCCTAACCGCTAACCCTAACACTAACCAAAAACCCTAATCACTAATCCCTAACCCTAACGCTTAACTTTTACCCTAACCGTTAACCCTCACCCTAAATCTTAACACTGACCCTAACCTTAACCTTTAACTCTAAGCCTAACCCTTAACCCTACAGGAAGGAAGACCCTTAATGCTAATGGGATCCCTTATCCCTAACCCTAACACTACAGCTAAAAGTAACCCTAACCTTCGATCCTTAAACCTAACCCCTAACACTTACTTTAACCCCAAACCCTAACCCTAATCCTAAGCATTAAACCTAACCTATCTCTTAACCCTAACGCTAGCCCTTACCCTACCGCCTAGATCTAACCCTAAATCTAACCTACCGCCTAATCCTAACCTTAAGCCCTAATGCTAACACTAACCCTGAACCCTAAACCTACCCGTAACCCTTAACACTAACCCTATCCGTGAACCTTAACCCTGACCCTAACCATTACCCGCACCCAAGCATTTAAACCTGACCCTAACCCTAATCCTTAATGCTAACCTTAACACTAAACCCTAACCCTAAGCCCAACACTTAACCCTAATCCTATCCCTTAACCCTAACCCTAACCCTAACCCTAATGCTATCCCCTAAATGTAACGCTAACCATGACCAGTAAACCTAACCCTAACCTCTAACACAAACCATAGCACATAACTCTATCCCTAAAACTAACCCTAACCCTAACCCTAAACCCTAACTCTTAACCTTAACGCTAAGCGATAACTCTCACGCTAACCTTTAATCCTAACCCTAATCCTAATCTTCAACCCTAAACCTAACACTTAACCCTAACCCTGTACCAAACCCTAACCCCTCATCTTAACCCTAACCATAAACCTAAACCCTAAACCAAAGTGTAACCGTTAAACCTAAGAGTAACCTTTAACCCTAACCCTATTCCCTAACCCTAAGCACTCACCCTAACACTAAACTTCATCCTTAACCCTAACGAGAATCCTAACCCTAAATCTAATTCTCAGACTTCTTGCTTTCTTAGAGTTTAGAAAGCCTGCAATCCTTCCATGCCATGAGTGAAAGGAGGCTCTACCACTGTGTCCTGCTTGAAACCCACGGGCCCATACACAGAGTATGATAGAGTGGGTTCCCGGGTACAATCCCAGCCCCCTAAACTCCCCCCGCCCGCCTAATGCAGACAGGGCCCGTGCGCTAAGCATAAACAATACCTTTAACAGATAACCCTAACCCTGAACATAACACCCAACCCTGTTCCTATTTCTCCCCTTAACACGTAAACCTCACCGTGCGCCTAACTTTAACCTCTTATCCTAACGTTAATGCATAACCCATTTCCTGAGAACAACCCCATCCCATAATTCTAACCCTATCTCCTAGTCATGACTGTGTCACCTAATCCCTAACCCTAATTCTAAACCGCTAACTCTACCCGTAACCCTACCTACAACCCTAACACTGACAGTAACCCTTACTTCTAACCCCAACACTATGCCTAACAGAAACCCTAACCTTTGACCCTAACCCTTCACCCTAACCCCTAAGCCTTACCCTAACCCTTAACCCTAATCCTAATCCTAACCATTAAACCTAACCCTAGCTCTTAAATCTAACCGTAAACCTTACCCTCACGACTAGACCTAACCCTGACACTAACCTAACACCTAACCCTAACCAGAACCCCTAAAGCTAACCCTGAACCCTATCCCTAACACTAGCAGTAAACTTTAACCCTAAACCTAAGCCCAACCCGTAACCCTAATCCTATCCTTTTACCCTAAAACTAACCCCTAAACCTAACCCCTATACCTCACCCTAACTCTAACCCCAATCCTAATTCTAACCATAACCCTTCATAAAACACTAACTCCTAACCACTAACCCTAACACTAACCAAAAACCCTAATCACTAATCCCTAACCCTAACGCTTAACTTTTACCCTAACGGTTAACCCTCACACTAAATCTTAACACTGACCCTAACCTTAATCTTTAACTCTAAGCCTAACCCTTAACCCTACAGTAAGGAAGACCCTTAATGCTAATGGGATCCCTTATCCCTAACCCTAACACTACAGCTAAAAGTAACCCTAACCTTCGATCCTTAAACCTAACCCCTAACACTTACTTTAACCTCAAACCCTAACCCTAATCCTAAGCATTAAACCTAACCCTATCTCTTAACCCTAACGCTAGCCCTTACCCTAACGCCTAGATCTAACCCTAAATATAACCTACCGCCTAATCCTAAGCATAGGTTAAGCCCTAATGCTAACACTAACCCTGAACCGTAAACCTACCCGTAACCCTTAACACTAACCCTATCCGTGAACCTTAACCCTGACCCTAAACCTAATCCTTAATGCTAACCTTAACACTAAACCCTAACCCTAAGCCAACACTTAACCCTAATCCTATCTCTTAACCCTAACCCTAACCCTAACCCTAATGCTAACCCCTAAACGTAACCCTAACCATGACCAGTAAACCTAACCCTAACCTCTAACACAAACCATAGCACCTAACTCTATCCCTAAAACTAACCCTAACCCTAACCCTAAACCCTAACTCTTAACCTTAACGCTAAGCGATAACTCTCACCTTAACCTTTAATCCTAACCCTAATCCTAATCTTCAACCCTAAACCTAACACTTAACCCTAACCCTGTACCAAACCCTAACCCCTCATCTTAACCCTAAACGTAAACCTCAACCCTAAACCAAGGTGTAGCCGTGAAACCTAAGAGTAACCTTTAACCCTAACCCTAATCCCTAACACTAAGCCCTCACCCTAACACTAAACCTCATCCTTAACACTAACCATAATCCTAACCCTAAATCTAATTCTCAGACTTCTTGCTTTCTTAGAGTTTAGAAAGCCTGCAATCCTCCCATGCCATGCGTGAAAGGAGGCTCTACCACTGTGTCCTGCATGAAACCCACGGGCCCATACCCAGAGTATGATAGAGTGGGTTCCCGGGTACAATCCCAGTCCCCTCAACTCCCCCCGCCCGCCTAATGCAGACAGTGCCCGTGCGCTAAGCATAAACAATACCTTTAACAGATAACCCTAACCCTGAATATAACACCCAACCCTGTTCCTATTTCTCCCCTTAACACGTAAACCTCACCGTGCGCCTAACTTTAACCTCTTATCCTAACGTTAATGCATAAACCATTTCCTGAGAACAACCCCATCCCATAATTCTAACCCTATCTCCTAGTCATCATTGTGACACCTAATCCCTAACCCTAATTCTAAACCGCTAACCCTAACCGTAACCCTACCTACAATCCTAACACTGACAGTAACCCTTACTTCTAACCCCAACGCTATGCCTAACAAAAACACTAACCCTTGACCCTAACCCTTCACCCTAACCCCTAAGCCTTACCCTAACCCTTAACCCTAATCCTAATCCTAACCATTAAACCTAACCCTAGCTCTTAAAGCTAACCCTAAATTTTACCCTCACAACTAGACCTAACCCTGACACTAACCTAACACCTAACCCTAACCAGAACCCCTAAAGCTAACCCTGAACCCTATCCCTAACACTAGCAGTAAACTTTAACCCTAAACCTAAGCCCAACCCGTAACCCTAATCCTATCCTTTTACCCTAAAACTAACCCCTAAACCTAACCCCTATACCTCACCCTAACTCTAACCCCAATCCTAATTCTAACCATACCCCTTCATAAAACACTAACTCCTAACCGCTAACCCTAACACTAACCAAAAACCCTAATCACTAATCCCTAACCCTAACGCTTAACTTTTACCCTAACCGTTAACCCTCACCCTAAATCTTAACACTGACCCTAACCTTAACCTTTAACTCTAAGCCTAACCCTTAACCCTACAGGAAGGAAGACCCTTAATGCTAATGGGATCCCTTATCCCTAACCCTAACACTACAGCTAAAAGTAACCCTAACCTTCGATCCTTAAACCTAACCCCTAACACTTACTTTAACCCCAAACCCTAACCCTAATCCTAAGCATTAAACCTAACCTATCTCTTAACCCTAACGCTAGCCCTTACCCTACCGCCTAGATCTAACCCTAAATCTAACCTACCGCCTAATCCTAACCTTAAGCCCTAATGCTAACTCTAACCCTGAACCCTAAACCTACCCGTAACCCTTAACACTAACCCTATCCGTGAACCTTAACCCTGACCCTAACCATTACCCGCACCCAAGCATTTAAACCTGACCCTAACCCTAATCCTTAATGCTAACCTTAACACTAAACCCTAACCCTAAGCCCAACACTTAACCCTAATCCTATCCCTTAACCCTAACCCTAACCCTAACCCTAATGCCATCCCCTAAATGTAACGCTAACCATGACCAGTAAACCTAACCCTAACCTCTAACACAAACCATAGCACATAACTCTATCCCTAAAACTAACCCTAACCCTAACCCTAAACCCTAACTCTTAACCTTAACGCTAAGCGATAACTCTCACGCTAACCTTTAATCCTAACCCTAATCCTAATCTTCAACCCTAAACCTAACACTTAACCCTAACCCTGTACCAAACCCTAACCCCTCATCTTAACCCTAAACGTAAACCTGAACCCTAAACCAAGGTGTAGCCGTGAAACCTAAGAGTAACGTTTAACGCTAACCCTAATCCCTAACCCTAAGCCCTCAACCTAACACTAAACCTCATCCTTAACACTAACAATAATCCTAACCCTAAATCTAATTCTCAGACTTCTTGCTTTCTTAGAATTTAGAAAGCCTGCAATCCTCCCATGCCATGCGTGAAAGGAGGCTCTACCACTGTGTCCTGCATGAAACCCACGGGCCCATACCCAGAGTATGATAGAGTGGGTTCCCGGGTACAATCCCAGCCCCCTAAACTCCCCCCGCCCGCCTAATGCAGACAGGGCCCTTGCGCTAAGCATAAACAATACCTTTAACAGATAACCCTAACCCTGAACATAACACCCAACCCTGTTCCTATTTCTCCCCTTAACACGTAAACCTCACCGTGCGCCTAACTTTAACCTCTTATCCTAACGTTAATGCATAACCCATTTCCTGAGAACAACCCCATCCCATAATTCTAACCCTATCTCCTAGTCATCACTGTGACACCTAATCCCTAACCCTAATTCTAAACCGCTAACCCTAACCGTAACCCTACCTACAACCCTAACACTGACAGTAACCCTTACTTCTAACCCCAACGCTATGCCTAACAAAAACCATAACCCATTACTGGGCATATATCCAAAGGAAAAAAGGTCATTCTGTAACAAAGGCACGTGTACCCAAATGTTTATAGCAGCACAATTCACAATAGCAAAGATGTGGAAACAACCCAAATGCCCATCAATACATGATTGGATTAGTAAACTGTGGTATATGTATACCATGGAATACTACTCAGCTATAAGGAATGATGAAGATACAACATCTCTATGGTTCTCCTGGAGAGAGTTGGAACCCATTATATTAAGTGAAGTATCCCAAGAATGGAAAAACAAGCATCACATGTACTCACCAGAAAATTGGTTTCCTTGATCATCACCTAAATACAAATCTGGAAACGACAGCAATTGGACATCAGACTGTGGTGGGGGGTTGGGGAGGGGATGGGGGTATGCCTACACAATGAGTGCATTGCGCACCGTTTGGGGAGTGGTAACACTTGAAGGTGCAGACTCGGGAAAGGGGGGGTGGGGAAAAAAATATGAAACTATTGTTTTTAACTTGCACTGTTCACTTAATAATTTATCATGAATATTTCCCATATTATTTCATATCATTGTACAAGAAATAATGTATACATTATGAGGACATACTGTATCTAACAAGATATACTGTTAGACTCTTTGATTCTGTAAAATTAAATAAAAAAAAGTAAAAAAAAAATAAAATAAAATAAAATAAAATTCAATATATATAAAGTTAAAAAAAAAACAAAAAAAACCCTAACCCTTGACCCTAACCCTTCACCCTAACCCCTAAGCCTTACCCTAACCCTTAACCCTAATCCTAATCCTAACCATTAAACCTAACCCTAGCTCTTAAAGCTAACCCTAAACCTTACCCTCACGACTAGACCTAACCCTGACACTAACCTAACACTTAACCCTAACCAGAACCCCTAAAGCTAACCCTGAACCCTATCCCTAACCCCAGCAGTAAACTTTAACCCTAAACCTAAGCCCAACCCGTAACCCTAATCCTATCCTTTTACCCTAAAACTAACCCCTAAACCTAACCCCTATACCTCACCCTAACTCTAACCCCAATCCTAATTCTAACCATACCCCTTCATAAAACACTAACTCCTAACCGCTAACCCTAACACTAACCAAAAACCCTAATCACTAATCCCTAACCCTAACGCTTAACCTTTACCCTGTTAACCCTCACCCTAAATCTTAACCGTGACCCTAACCTTAACCTTTAACTCTAAGCCTAACCCTTAACCCTACAGTAAGGAAGACCCTTAATGATAATGGGATCCCTTATCCCTAACCCTAACACTACAGCTAAAAATAACCCTAACCTTGGATCCTTAAACCTAACCCCTAACACTTACTTTAACCCCAAACCCTAACCCTAATCCTAAGCATTAAACCTAAACCTATCTCTTAACCCTAACACTAGCCCTTACCCTAAGGCCTAGATCTAACCCTATATCTAACCTACCGCCTAATCCTAACCTTAAGCCCTAATGCTAACACTAACCCTGAACCCTAAACCTACCCGTAACCCTTAACACTAACCCTATCCGTGAACCTAAACCCTGATCCTAACCATTACCCGCACCCAAGCATTTAACCCTGACCCTAACCCTAATCCTTAATGCTAACCTTAACACTAAACCCTAACCCTAAACCCAACACTTAACCCTAATCCTATCCCTTAAACCTAACCCTAACCCTAATGCTAACCCCTAAACGTAACCCTAACCGTGACCAGTAAACCTAACCCTAACCTCTAACACAAACCATAGCACATAACTCTAACCCTAAAAGTAACCCTAAACCTAACCCTAAACCCTAACTCTTAACCTTAACCCTAAGCGTTAACTCTCACGCTAACCTTTAATCCAAACCCTAATACTAATCTTCAACCCTAAACCTAACACTTAACCCTAACCCTGTACCAAACCCTAACCCCTCATCCTAACCCTAACCATAAACCTCAACCCTAAACCAAAGTGTAACCGTTAAACCTAAGAGTAACCTTTAACCCTAACCCTAATCCCTAACCCTAAGCCCTCACCCTAACACTAAACTTCATCCTTAACCCTAACCAGAATCCTAACCCTAAATCTAATTCTCAGACTTCTTGCTTTCTTAGAGTTTAGAAAGCCTGCAATCCTCCCATGCCATGCGTGAAAGGAGGCTCTACCACTGTGTCCTGCATGAAAACCACGGGCCCATACCCAGAGTATGATAGAATGGGTTCCCGGGTACAATCCCAGCGCCCTAAACTCCTCCCGCCCGCCTAATGCAGACAGGGCCCGTGCGCTAAGCATAAACAATACCTTTAACAGATAACCCAGCCCTGAACATAACACCCAACCCTGTTCCTATTTCTCCCCTTAACACGTAAACCTCACCGTGCGCCGAACTTTAACCTCTTACCCTAAAGTTAATGCATAACCCATTTCCTGAGAACAACCCCATCCCATAATTCTAACCCTATCTCCTAGTCATCACTGTGACACCTAATCCCTAACCCTAATTCTAAACCGCTAACCCTAACCGTAACCCTACCTACAACCCTAACACTGACAGTAACCCTTACTTCTAACCCCAACGCTATGCCTAACAAAAACCCTAACCCTTGACCCTAACCCTTCACCCTAACCCCTAAGCCTTACCCTAACCCTTAACCCTAATCCTAATCCTAACCATTAAACCTAACCCTAGCTCTTAAAGCTAACCCTAAACCTTACCCTCACGACTAGACCTAACCCTGACACTAACCTAACACCTAACCCTAACCAGAACCCCTAAAGCTAACCCTGAACCCTATCCCTAACCCCAGCAGTAAACTTTAACCCTAAACCTAAGCCCAACCCGTAACCCTAATCCTATCCTTTTACCCTAAAACTAACCCCTAAACCTAACCCCTATACCTCACCCTAACTCTAACCCCAATCCTAATTCTAACCATACCCCTTCATAAAACACTAACTCCTAACCGCTAACCCTAACACTAACCAAAAACCCTAATCACTAATCCCTAACCCTAACGCTTAACCTTTACCCTAACCCTTAACCCTTACCCTAAATCTTAACACTGTCCCTAACTTTAATATTTAACTCTAAGCCTAACCCTTAACCCTATAGTAAGGAATACCCTTAATGCTAATGGGATCCCTTATCCCTAACCCTAACACTACAGCTAAAAATAAGCCTAATCTTTGATCCTTAAACCTAACCCGTAACACTTATTTTAACCCCAAACCCTAACCCTAATCCTAAGCATTAAACCTAACCCTATCTCTTAACCCTAACGCTAGCCCTTACCCTAACGCCTAGATCTAACCCTAAATCTAACCTACCGCCTAATCCTAACCTTAAGCCCTAATGCTAACACTAACCCTGAACCCTAAACCTACCCGTAACCCTTAACACTAACCCTATCCGTGAACCTTCACCCT